>NW_027526203.1:366137559-366200059 GCF_048455015.1 Haemaphysalis longicornis | reverse complement strand
CTCAAAATTTCGATCGGCAGTCGTCCAATAAACTTCCGGCAAAACTGACGTATCTTGCTTTGGAGCTCTTAATAAAGCATCATATCTTTCTCTCCCTCACCTTCTCCCTCCCTCTGTTTATTGTACGGCCATAGTCGCGCTCTTGCGGAAGGAACCAACACTCCGGAAGCAAAAGACGAGACCGGAATAGGGAGTTGCAGTAGCTGTGGTGCACGAGGGTACGAAACCAGGGAGGAGACAGCACTCCATCCCCTACTTTGCACAAGGAAGGGCAAATAAGAGCTCCAGATTACGGTTTATCTAAGCACAACCGCCGCAGCGGCACAAACCGTGACCCTGTTGCCGTCTATCGGGGCAATAATATTGGTCGAGGACAGTTAATTGTTCGCACTGCGAACAAATGACCATCGCGCGAACACTCCGCATCATTTCTGAACGGCGGAGGAATGCCGGCACAATTTCTCTTCGTGCGCGCCCCAACTCGTGTTGCTGAGCGCGCGTGTATTCTTTTCCGTTCATTTGCTTTCCGAGAGCACAGCGGAAGGTCTGGGCAATCCAGAGGCGCGCATGGGAAAAGCGAAAGCGATACAGCCGGGCGGGCAGAAGCAAGCCGTGGCATTTGAGTCGCCCACGTGCATCGATTGGCCGCTTGGCGAGGGGCGACCGCTGCCGAGAGTACACGGCCGGAAGCGAGGAGGGCAGGGCGGGTTGAAAGTCCAGGGGGAGGTGAGGAGGCGAGAGGTATGAGGGCAGACATTCGAACTTCTGGAGTCACGCCGTCACGTCCCGAACCCCTGTTCACGCGCACAGCATTCGAGGAATTACATCAAAGGGCAGCCGAGAGCTTTTCGACGTAAGGCCATCTTGATATTCTGCCGATACACAAACAATGGGCCTGGCGGTTTGTTTCCCGTCCGTTTCTTCCTTTTTTCGCTTATGTTCCCAACGGTTGTGTTTTTTTTTCTCTTTCTTCCGACTGTCTATAACTCCCTCCACCTATTTTATTATTTTATTGGGCCTCTTGTGAACGAAGTCTCACTGCCGGAATTTCTTTTCTCGGAATAAACAAATATAATATGGCATAAAGTAAACAAAAAAAAATAAACCCTGCTACGTGGACAGCGAGCAATTCTATTACTCCTGGATGCTTGTGACATAACAACAACTTCAAAAATAAAACACTTTTCTTGTGACCAGGTGGTCAACTGCTGATATCAAACCTTGCTGTGCACCAGAAAAAAAAAAAAGCTGCAGAAATTCTGAGGATTGTCAACAAGCCCTAAGCGTCGTTAGGCCGCTTCTCCGTTTCACCAAGCTAACGTTCTCAGGGGGATTGAAAGAACACGTCAACCCAGACAGCGTGTTTTTCTTTCTTTCTCTTTATGTTATTCCGTGAAGGCACAGGATTAAATAGGTCTTCGAGATTTCGTGAGTTCATTTGCAGTGTTCATTTGTAATTCGTTTTATTGTATTTTGTTTCCGTTTTGTTTTGTTAGCTAAATGCTCGATGCACTGAATTAGTACACCTTTGTGATTTTTTTACTTCATTACCAGTTGCTTGTTTTATATTAATTTGGTTTGGTAGTTTCTTCTTAGATTTGCCTTAGACGTTGTGCGCACGGCCCCCAGATCAGGCACCCCTCTTCTCCATGCCTTCATGGCGGCCAGGGAGGCCGCGGGCCGCAACGTGGCCTTGTGTTTCCGTGCAAGGCGTGTGCGAGTGATTCGATGGTCAGTTGTACCGCGATAGCGTTGGTTACGCGAAAAGTCATGATTCCGATCATGAGTGTGACAAACTTATCTGCAATTCAACGCCAGCCTCCGCGCACACCTACGAGTGAGTGCGAGTCGGTCGTGGCGCAAAGGTTTGAACGTGAGCGCAGTGGTCCGCTTGTCAGCAGGAACTGCATCATTGCCAAACTGCTGCCCACTGAATGAAAAGTAATAACTCGACGCCAAGTGCTGTTGAGTGCAGCACAGTACGATCTACCTATGGCCAGACGCGTATGAAGTAGCCGCCACGTTTTAACGTCAGGCGGGAGTTGTTTTGCTGAGTGTGAAACATTTAGCGCACGAGAAAGCCAGCGCTAAATCGGTGTACGCGTGAACCATTTCTCCAATGAAATTATTCGGTTTTTTACTGAACCAGTATCAGAGGGCACTTACCAGACATAAAGTCGTGGATGCGGTGCGGGTGCACTTGCGTCGTCTTCCGCGGCGGCAGCCAACTGCAGCGTCGGACTTATGCTGCTTATACGCGCCGTTCGCAGCCTCAGTTTCATCCTCCGTGGATTCGAAGTGCTCGAGGGTAGGTAGAGCCCCACCACTTAATGTGAGTGCGATTAATATTATATCTGTTGGCGCCACTACCGATAATTGGGCTGGAACGCAGCAGACGACGAACGCTGGTGTTTTTTTTTTCTTCAAGATGCGGGCGCAGAGCGCATGCGCTGGCACTGTGGCCACCGACATGGCGGTTTTCAGTGTTGCCAGGCGGAGAAATCGCCCGCTAAACTTTTCATTGAATACCACCTATACTGCCGTCCCCCCCACACTTTCGTCACACTTTTATCCTCCGCTGTCCTGCTCGCTCTTTCTTCTGTGTCCTCTTTGGTCTCTCGGTTATCTCGTAGCGTGTCGGGGAAAGGGAGCATGTCTCACACCGCCGAGGCATACCGCCCTACACCTCACACTTAGCCGCCACACTTTCCTCCTCCGCTTTCCTGCTCCGTCTATGTCGTCTGTCTACGGTGTCCTCTTCGTTCGCTCGGTTATAACGAGGTCGACACCGAGCGGCGACGCGAAACCACAGGAGCAGGCGCTCAAGTGCTGCGCACGAAAAAAGAGAATTGCATGCCGGTATTGAAATGAGCGGAACTGAGTGAGTCAGCCGATTGGAGACCAGCTAGTGCAACAGTAAGTGGTTTTATTAATCGAAAGCAAATTGATTGTAGTGGTTTAAGCGCCGACGCAACGCAGGCGATTAGACGCACCATGGTGCGGTACTCCGGAATAATTTTGACCACCTGTGGATCTTTAACCTGCGTCGAAATCTCGTACACACGCGCGTTTTTGCATTTTGTCACCATCAGAAAAGCGGCCGCCGCGGCCGGGAATTGAACCCACGTCCTTGTGCTCAGACGCACAATGCCTTATCCACTGAGCCACCGCGGTGGGTTCGAACAATTAAACCAATTATCTTAGAAGATGGTATTTTCCTTATGTCGCATTATAGCCCCGTTCACACTGCATGGGTACGGAAAGCGTTGTTGGATGAAATGGCACTGCGGTGATTCGGGACAGCGCGGGCAGCGACCCAGCTACGTCGGCTCTATACCGACTAGAAATCACAAAATAAAGCTTTCATTAATTAATTAATTAATTATTTATTCATTTTCTAGGTGTTTGCCAAATACAACTCGTTGCGTACATCTCAAGCAGCGACGTACGCGCCTGTTTTCTGTTATACTTTTGTTGAGCTTGTACGCCCCGTGTAATAAAGGTAATTTTTGTTGAAGTAACCATGGTACTCAATTTCATTAAGCACCTATATACTGCATGCATCCTAAAGGGTGATTCACACGGGGGATAAAATACATCCGCTCCCTCCCCGCGCCGCGTATCATCACCTGACCGCACGTCACGCCTTCGTGGGTAAACGTGCGAGGCAGCCGGCACAAGCGCACGCGGCGGGCACAGGGGAGCGGCGCCGCTGGGATAGGGGACGATTTGTCCAAGTTGTGCAGACGATTGCTGCCGCGTCGGAGAATCCTTTGCTGTCGGTGGAATGCTTCTCGCCCGCCCGGCAACTCTGCTTCCATGACTCCCTCTTATGTGAGTTTCCTACCCAGGTGATACGCAGTACGGTGAGAGAGACAAACATTCATTGTAATAATGAGCAGGGGGATGTTCTTAGGGCCTCCACCCAGTGAGAGGCATCCTTATTCCAAGATGCATTGGAGCCGGCTGGCCGTCCGGGCCCATTCCACCAGTCGGCGCTGGTCCGACAGCTCGGAGCTGGTCAGCTGCTCCACCCACTCACGGTGACTTAGTGCGTAGGTAGCAGCCACTGAATGCAAGAGACATTGGCACAGCTTGCTAACCGTATCAGTCACCTGCAGCAACTCAGCTAAGAGCGAGTCACGAAAAGCAGTGCAAGTAAGTTTTCAGACGTTCGAGAAGCATTTCGCAAACAGCGAAAAATCCCTGCCGAGGCCGCCCCTGATTTTGCCGCGGAGCCGCTCTGGAGCATGCCAGAATAGGGTGCCTCGATGCCAGCGCCGACGTACAGGCTGGAGACACTCTTGAACGGTCCTGTGCCGCCACTATTGGGCCAGTTGTTCTTTTCGTTTCCCACGAGACCCAGCGACACGAAACAAATAAGATGATTCGAACTTCGCCAGTAAACCGCGTTGCGGCGATAAGTTTAGCGTGGTTTTCATACAATGACTTGCTGTGGCTGCGAGCGAATGACCCAAAATGGCGGCGCCAGCGTATACTTGTCTCCCCCCTGTACGGGGGACGTGTGAATCGAGGCACCCTACGCCAGAACGCCCGCTGCCCGTGCATCTTCCCGCTGCCCCTCATGTTTACGCACGGGGGTGTGACGTGCGGTCCCGTGATACCCAGCGCGGGAAGGTAGCAGATGGATTTTATCCCCCATGTGAATCCCTTAAGGCCGGGATCCAGGAGATGTCTCCGGCGCCAGACCGAGTATAAACTAACAATTTTCGCGCATAGAAAAATAAGGCAATGTTCTAGGTTCTCCACACTTTTGTATAAAACAGCTTGTGTTACCCCTGAAAAGATGTCTTTTCTGCTAAGCTGTTGCACTTAGAAGTGAAGCTGACTTTAAGGCGATCGGTGTAAGCTTACTCTTTGTAAGCTACCTTTCCTACAGTCAGTGAACAAGGCCATCTACGGGGGGCGTATGGTTACCACCTCACTTCATACCCCTCTCCAACGCTGCAGCGTTCTTCCCGAGTCATGTACACTCCTCACCCCGCGCGGCGTCTCTCAGCCCGCATACATTGCACGATGCCACGTGCTTTTCAACAGCCACCCATGCGTCGCACTAGAGACGTCATTGTCTTGACCCCCCAGTGGTGTGTCCTTCAAATCGCGTTACTCTTCTTATAATTCAACGTAGCAAATCCACAATATAGCTAAACCCCAATATAGCCGATCCCACCAGAGCGCCAGCCCTTCCCTCTTCACAGTGTGGAAGGGCCCTGAATTCTTTTTTATGCGTCCCCTTGAGCCAAGCACGATTTTTGCCGCACTTGCCTAATTGATCCCACAACATTAATAGCAGAATGCACAAAGAACTCGCCACCGAGCGAATCGTAAACCACGACAGCCCCGCAGATTGAAAGTGGCACGCTAACGACGAAGCTGAAAGCGTGCGGGCGCCACTGAATACCGGGTTTTCGCGAGGACGGTAAACCAATGCTTGCATAAAGAATTGAAGGCGCCTCTGGCGAGTAGGGGATGGCAGCAAGGAGGCTTCGCTCGAGTCGGCGATAAGGCGAGCGTCAGAACGTCGATATGGACCAGCCGAATGTGCTCATGCAATCTCGCTATCTGCTGTGCTTCGGCTCAGATTGCACTGGCATGATGTTCTGCGCAATTTCTCCATCGCTCCCGTGCTCCGTTTGACTTTTGGATCACCTGTACGTACGTACATACATACACACATATATACACAAACACATACATACATACATACATACATACATACATACATACATACATACATACATACATACATACATACATACATACATACATACATACATACATACATACATACATACATACAGGACGTACGGACGGACAGAGACAGACCAAAATTTTATGCTTTAAGTAGCCGAAGTCTATCGTCTGTGAAAGCTCGTTCCTTTCGATAGCCATCGCCACGGGCCTCCTCTTCACCCCACTAAACACCTTCACCTTTCAAGGCGGCACGTATGGCCGGAGGCGGTCTATCAACCTCCCGCACTGCTGTTTGCCTTTCCCGGTGTGCGCCGCGTCGCTTCTCCCCAAAGCCTTACTCCGACCCTCCTCCAGCACCGGCGTTCCGTTTTCCTGGTGTGTGATCCCGGTCTCACACTCCTCAGCTTACAAAACTTCAGCTTTTTTTTTTTGGACCACCTATTTTCTGAACCCCACAACGCACGTACTTAGAACATAAAGGGTTGACGCTATCGCCTTCAAATAATTGCGCAATCCGTTCTACCATTCGGGAACAAAATTCGTACGAAGATCGCATGGCACCGTTCATTATGTGCAACAACAATATCGGCAAAGGCACTCTCCCCTGGCTATTTCAAGGTCGAATAAAATCATTCGCCACTAACGGAAGCAGCATCTGCTTTGTCGGCGTTTTTGCTTTGCGTGGACTGGGTAAGAAATAAAGGAGAATTTAAAACCCAATTCTCGCATAAATCTCCGGCTCGACGCAAAGCAAAAACGTTGAAACCAGCAATGCTCTGGCACGACCACTTTGTCTTTCAGCTCAATACATGTGTTCGTTTTTTTTCCTCTGCAGATCAGGACGAATGCGTAGTAAAACGACCCTTTTTTTCAGTTTCCGGCCGTGCGCAGACAACTGCCGACTTTTGCGGGTACGAAATTGCCGCTTAGAAGGGAGCATTTGGAGCAAGGAGAGAGAGAGAGAGAGAGAGAGAGAGAGAGAGAGAGAGAGAGAGAGAGAGAGAGAGAGAGAGAGAGAGAGAGAGAGAGAGAGAGAGAGCGCTAATCCTTGTTAGTGAACCGCAGGATGGTTTGCTAGCGTATGGGGTCGATTGCAGTCAGTTCCGTGAGCGGGGGTGAGGTACGAAATGGGCCGAGCATAGAGGTGGCGTGAGGCATAAAAAATACATCATCTACCGTTACCTTTAAATGCGAAGGATTCTTTGGATTTTGACAACTACTCACTATTACCTCCTAGTAGTGAGTGAGTGAGTGAGTGAGTGTGGGAGGGAGGGAGGGAGGGAGGGAGGGAGGGAGGGAGGGAGGGTGTTTGCGTGAGCTTGCTTGTGCGTGTGCTGGCGCGCTCTTGAACCCGGGATTTGTCGCCAAAGAATCATTATCCTTAACAAATCAATTGCTAGAGCACTTTATATTTACCCGCCTCCCCTCGTAAGTGTTCATTTTAAGTCCTCCGGGGGAAGCAGCTGTACAAAATAAGAAACTAGGGCCTACAAGCCTACAAGGACGGCGTCGTTGACCGCGTTCTTCAGCTTTAAAGGGGCCATGCAGACAAAACACAAGCTTGGTTCATTCGAAAGATTGCCTCGTTAGAATATTCTGACACCACTTGAAACGCACAATTCGCTCAAATAAGCTATATAATCAGGAAAAAAGGGAATGCTTAATCGACCCACTAACTCATTTCCCGCAACAGAACGTATGATGTCGTATGTGCCCAGCTGTGCGATTGGCTGAGGTGGGCAAAAGCAAATGCGAATAATGCACGGCTTATAAGCTTTCTGAACGAGCTATTTGCGCTTACATGTAATGCATATTCATTTTATAGCAGTAAGAATGGTGGGGCAAACAATAGAAGTTATGAAAGTTTACGTAAACATAGAAGTACCGTTGCGCACTGCGGTTGGTACTCTGCGCACTATGTTTGTTTTAGCTACACAGCAGTCCGCCGCTTTGAAGTTGTCTTCCACGACACTGGCCGATTGCGCGTAAGCGACGTTGTCTTACCTGACCCTGTTTGTCGAGAATACCCCATGTTTCACGCAACGATTACTTTCTACAGTAACAAAAGCAAGCCAGGTGTAAATACGATCAAAAGCAAAGCAACGGAAGACAATGGTCCATGGATGAGTATGGTAGCGCCATCTGGAGGACTGACGGCAAGCAAGGCTGCAGAGCCGAATGACGCAGCGGAAGTTTGTTCGCGCGCACCTATGACTTCATTGCTGACGTCCCGAAAACACACGATTTGGCGGGAGAATAAAAATTTTAACCGAAATTGATTAATTTCTCAGTGAATGCGACATCATTTGCTGCCGGACAAGCGCTGGGGGCACAACAAAAGACGAAATCTTTCGAATAAAACAACTCGTATTTTGTCTGCATGGCCCCTTTAAATTAAGCAATTCCAGTGTGTTCACGTGCGAGTCAGGAGGAGCTTCTGCTGCACCCTCGAAAATTTCGTTCGGTCCGCTTCACAACAAAGCAGCTGCGCCATCAATTATTGCGAAAAACAAACCATTTCAGGCGACAAGGCCAAGCACACAATTCCAATTCTACAGTTGGCCTACGCTTTGATTGCAGTGCGACCATGACGTTTTGTGGAGCGCAATTGTAGTATAGCCGAAGCCACATTTCTGAGTGAAATTGCTCCTAGGTTTAAAGTCTGCAGACGGCTCCTACAACCCATAGCTACTGCTTTTGACCACTAAACGTCTGAATTTGGTGTTGAAGTTGCCATTACGACTATATAAAACGGTGTTTTATTTTTAAAAAATTGGCCGCGTATCTGCTCCTTTCGTTGCAAATGTCGACCAAAGACGATAGTCTTTGTCGACATTTGCCAAGTAGATGCCTGCCTTCGCTTTTCTGCTCACCTCTCATGTTGTTCCTCTTGCGTTGCGTTCTTTCCAAAGTAACCACGCTAATTTGCTTACGCCAATTTAAATTTACCGCGTTCCACTTCTCCTGGCCGGGTGCCTTCATGCCAGCGCTGCCGTACGGCGGAGACGCGCGTGTGAATCGAGGCGCCCTACTTCAACGTATGTAGAACCGCGCATGCCCTTGTCCACGTGCGTTCGAAGCAGAACGTGGAATCTATCTAGTGGAACCTTCATAACTGTTGCCGCTTGATTTTTTAAAATGCCGCCAGGAGCTATAGTGGCGCGGGCGACAGCAGGTGACAGTGTGATTTTTTTTTTCTGCAGTGGATGTAGTATTTCATTTCGCCAAAATCAAGCATGTATAATTTTTTTTATAAAAGAACACTGTAAATATCTCTGGTGTATTGATTTTCTGCCTTATATTTGCGTAATGTCTTGTTCTTATTCAATAATGTTGTCAAGTATGGACATATAAACTGGACTTAGACGTTTAGATTTGGTTGTGAGTATACAGCACTATTTCGCAGACTCCGTTTCACTTTGGCCGCCTGGCTGAATCAAGTCACATGTACTATGGCGTAATCGCTGCAGGGCCGTTGCACAAAATTGCCGGCTACGTATGCAGTGGCCCTTGCTTTCCTTTTTCAGACACCTCGTGACCTTTCTGGAAGGCGCGTTGGCCCTGTTGGGTGAGGAAGAGTTTCTGCGACATTGATCTACCAGGTTTATTGAGGCTTCGAACAAAAGGGTTATTATCCATGCCAGCTTTCCAGACCTGTGTCCTTAGGGATTTTTGTTGTAACAATTGATTTTGGTGTTAGAATTGGGTGTTAGTGCGCTACAGTACTCGTTGTGACATTAACACCAACCTTGTTCTGTATATTGCTGCATTCTTGAAGCGAATGTTTTTGTATCCTTCTTTCCCTCGCATGTTAATCTTTTGGTTGTAGACAACTCAAACTTGTTTGTATGTTAATCTTCTGTCTACAGTCAACTTGAAACTATTTGCGTGTTTCTGTAAGTGTCTGTAACTAGCAGCCTTCCGGCTGTGTTAGTTTTGTAGCAACAGACCCTGCACTTGTATAATTGTTTCTAGGTTTTACGTTGTATCAGTGATACCAGGACTTTTCGATAATAAATTTATCCTTTCAAGACAGGCAGGCAGGCAGACAGACAGACAGACAGACAGACAGACAGACAGACAGACAGACAGACAGACAGACAGACAGACAGACAGACAGACCAAAATTTCTGGTTTATGTAGCCCAAGAAAGACCATCGTCTTTAAAAATATCTGTAATACAGCACCCTCAGCGCTCTCCCTGCAGCAAACGGTGCTTCATTAACTGATAAATTTAACAACTAAAGACAAAACTGCAATTCTCCCGCTGCATCGCATGTTTTGTGACGTCAGAAATGATGTATCAGAGGCAGGAACTAAGAAAGGAGAAATAGTTTAGTCACGCTATGTAGCATCCATATGCTGCAATCCTACAGGAACCGGAACTAAGCTTCTCTCCATGCAAGAGGCGAAGCCAAAACGCACTCGGTTACCATCGGCCTTCCTAGATAGATGGTGCAACCATGCCGCTCGGCGACCGCGGTTGCTCCGTTTACTTCTGATCGGTCCTGTACGTGTTGTGGTTTTCTGTGGTTCATAGTAACCGTTTCGTGAAACATAGCCACGTAAGTGGCAGTGTCGCTTAAGCCAGTCATCGGTGGTGTCATATAATTGTCTGCACGCCGACGGTGGTTTGCAGCGTTCCGTATGCGGTGCACATATCTTAACGTGTTCGTTCGGAACTTCTACTGTTTACTCCACAATTCATGATGGTATAGAAAAAAATTGCGCTAAACGTTAAGAGCATATATTTAGTTTTGCAACTTATCATACCTGTTTCATTTGAGTTTGATTTGTCGGCCTAAGCCAATCGCACACGTGACCCGTAGTGTGCCATAAATCTATAGTGCCGCGGAAAGTAGCTGGTCAGTCGCAGCCTGTTCTTTGTTTTCATGCTTATACTGTTTTTTTCCTGTATCAGTGTTATTCCAACGAGGCGAACTGATCTTTCGAATTTAATCTCAAATGAACCAAACTCGCAGTTTGTCGTCATGGCCACTTTAAGTTAATCGGCATTTAAAGTTTTTCTATCATTGTCTATGGCAGGTCAGTTTCTGTTGGGATCATGTTACTTCTGGTTAAATTGAACATGCTGTAATGCAAATCAACACACATTTTTTTCTATCATTGTTTTTTAAGGCACGCACAGCGAGCACACTACCATTGTTATGTGCTAGTGCGCTCAGGAACGCCAAGGGTCATATCACGAACAATGTGTCAAATGCTAGCCTATAACATAGCATCGCTTTTCGATCTACTTGCTTTTTACACAAGCGAAGCATGGTATGCACTATTATCACCGCCTCTCTGCTGAGATTTTTGGTGGTTGACGTTCCAGGAAAGAAGAAAAGCTACTGATATTTGTGGAAGTATAAACTACGTTCAATAGTGCTTGCGCGTATGATCCGAGGACAGCCGGCATTTTCAGACCTTCGAGGTTTAATTCGATAGGTTTACGAGCTCTTCATTCCGAATCCACCAGGCTTGCAACGCAAAGCTCACGAAACGTACATCCAGTGACAGATGTAGTCAGTTCGGTGCGATTCGGGCAATGTTTCTTTTCCACAGTAGCGCGGGTGTTGCCGTTTTTTTTTTTTTTCCTGTATAGTCAAGGGCGGCTCACAAGAGCCTAAAAGTGAGGCTTGCTGCGGGGAGTACCAGGATCACTTAAAGTGACCCGTGGCTTGTCCAATGCGCTGCTGCATCCAGCCATAGCGCGATGCAGCGCGAAGTCATTCTCGGCGTCCCGGTTTCTGCTCCGCACTCCTATCACGTTCATGCAAAGAAAGCAGACGTAGGCTCCTTCTCCTCTTTTAAGCCTCAATCTCGCCCCTCATTCTCTCTCTCTCTCTCTCTCTCTCTCTCTCTCTCTCTCTCTCTCTCTCTCTCTCTCTCTCTCTCTCTCTCTCTCTCTCTCTCTCTCTCTCTCTCTCTCTCTTTCTCGCACTGCCTCCCTGCTTCCCTTTGGCTCGGCTCCTAACTCAGCCTTCGCTTGTCTCGTTTTTCGCTTCCAACTTTTTCCCTTGCCATCGCTGCCTTCGCCGTTAACAGTTGGCGTGTCCGTGCCCTGTTAATGCCGGAAGCGGGGCAACACAGGAGGAGGCAGTTGCAGTAAAACAGAGGGTCGCAGAAAAGTTAGCGCAGCCGGATGCAAGCAGGCGCGCGAGATTCCACCGCACACGAGGTGCATAAAGGCAGCTAGAGAAGAGAGGGAAGGTCGCCTAGGAAGGAGGGGGAGCAGGAAGGAGGGGGACGAACGGCGGCGCCAAACAGCGGAAGTGCCTCCAAATTGAGACGGTCTTGTGAAAGGCCCCAGGGCGGGTTAAGCAACCCTGGGACGAAATCAAAGAAGGCCCGAGCGGCGAACGCACCCACCGATAGGCGTGCGCCAAGGAAAAACACAATGGAGTAAAAACAAAAACAAAATGAGAGCAACGGTTGACGTGCTCGCCGTTATTTGCACGCCTTTTTTCCCTTCGTTCTGCCCCACGCGGGCGGAAGCAGCAGACGAGGGTGTCGAGCGTGCGGGCAGGCGAGGCGGGAATCGGTTCCGCTGGCACTTTTCCCCGCCCGCTCTTTCGCGGTATAGCGAGCCGTCCGGAATTTGGGAGGATGAGCCAAAGGGCCCACCAGCAGGCAGAATCTCGCCGCCCGTGACGTTGGCGCGAAGGCAACACTAATGCAGAAGCGCGCAGATGGTGGCAGCCGCCAGTTGCTCCGGGCGGTCGGTGGACAAGCGTCTGTCTGGTGTCTCGTTTATAGTGTCAACAAACCTTGCTGCACTGGAGACAGCCGCGCGCAGTTGTCCGAGAAATCGTTCCTCGAAGTTTCTGTTTCGTCGCTCTCTAAGCTGTAAACGTCTTTTAGGCAGTGCTCATTCTAGTTCTATTTTGAAGTCAACTGTTCGACTGACACCCGTCGGGTGGGGGAGGGTCATTGTAACAATATAGGGACGCCTACCCTAGAAAAAAAAAAAACACATAATTCCCGTTTCCTGCAGCGACCAAAGCAATACTTTGTGATGGGAAGAGACAGAAGGTGACCCCAAATGCTGCCGCGGAGATTGCACAGTCAACGGCACATGACATTAAGTGGGGTGGAAAACGCATCCTTTGAACGGAGAAGAGCCGCTCGTCTAGATTACATCTTGAATATTTAATAGTCCATACCACTTAACACCCGTGTTGGGCGCCGAAACTTCAAGTATACGTTTTTGTTATTTGTGATTGCTGTCCTATTATTCTAAGTAGTTTTATTTTCATTAACAATTACTGAATTTACACTTACGAGTGAGCGCATTCCTTGAGTGAATGGATAATTATTTTGTTAAGGTACTAGCTGCAATAAAGCTCGCGTTGTCGCTTCCTGTCAAGAATTGGGATATGGTATAGTTATCGAGGATCAAGATCTCCGCTATTACTTTGTGTGTACTTTGTACTTTGTAACTGTGTACTTTGAACACCTTTTGATGCATTTTTTTGTATTCTAATGACATGTTCATGTTCTATATTTGGTAAATAAAAAAATGGCCGCGTTGCTGCTGACTTCGCTCCAAATGTCGTCAGAGGACGATTCCGCCACCTATGCATCGTAAATGCTTCTCTTTTCTCCCCCGCCCACCTCCTACGCTCTTCCCCTCGCGTTTCGCTCCTTCCGCGACAAACACACAGGTGTTTACTAAAGTCATTTCAGTCTTCCCGCGTTCCACGGCTCGAGCAATGTATTGGAACCTTTCGTTACTGTTGATCTTGGAACACCGCCACGAGGTCCACATCCTCTTTATGTATTTCTGATTCAACATATTGTTTTCAGCGCGTAGTTTTTATTTGATATTAAAAATGTCAAGCCCACATATATTTTCAATCAAAACAACACTGCACGCACCAGTTGTGCATAGATGTTCTGTCTCAAATATGCGTGATATTTTCTTTTTGCTCCACAATTTTGGCAAGTGTGAAGTATGTTTCCAGATTTGATTTATTGATTGATTGATTGATTGATTGATTGATTGATTGATTGATTGATTGATTGATTGATTGATTGATTGATTGATTGATTGATTGATTGATTGATTGATTGATTGATTGATTGATTGATTGATTGATTGATTGATTGATTGATTGATTGTAGGGTTTAACGCGCCGACGCAACGCAGGCGATGAGGCGCGCCGTAGTGGAAGGCTCTGGATTAATTTTGACCACCTGGGGATCTTTAACGTTCGCCGAAATCTCGTACCCACGGGCGTTTTTGCTTTTCGCCTCCATCAGAAAAGCGGCCCCCGCGGCCGGGAATTGAACCCGCGTCCTCGTACTCAGCAGCACAACGCCTTAGCCACTGAGCCACCGCGGCGGGTAGGTTTCCAGATTTAGTGGTTCGGAGAGATTTTGGCTATAAAAATTTGTTCTAGAATTGTTTTAACTTTATTCCTGGTGGCTGAATCGAGGACGGAGGGACGGACGGCCGGACGGACAGACAGACAGACAGACCAGCAGACAGACAGACAGACAGACAGACAGACAGACAGACAGACAGACAGACAGACATCGAGTAAATGGAGCTTTCAATAGCTCCCCGGCACCACCTTAGTATAACCGGTTATACCCAATTGCAACAGTACAAAAAAAAGGGCCAACCGGCAAAGAAAATTTTGTCCACCCGAAGGTGGAGAGAAATTAACGGGAAAAGCTTTCTTGCGATCCACCGCCAGGGGGACGAGCCCGGGGGGACCCCCCTTGTCCCCCCTAGGAAAAAGCCGGGTAGGGTGGGTTGCTGGGAACGGGAACTTGGACATCGGGATGGGTTATGGGAAGAAGGGTGGGAATGGGGGGAGCAATTCTGCTCCAATCCTTTTGTCTGACTCTCTTCCAAGACTAATTGCTCAGCGAGGGCATCAGACAGTGCCAATTGCCAAATATGCGGTCCCTGCCACGGGTTACCGCTCACCCATAGGGTCCGATTACTGGGCCCCAACCATCGGAGACAGGAAGTACCCTATTTGGTGGCGACGGACGGGCCTCCTCCCGACCCCCAGCTCAGCGGCCGATGCGTACTAACGTCCTTGACCGACGGCCCCGCACCAGGTACTCACGGATCACCAGTGAAGCTTTCCAGACAGACAGACAGACAGACAGGCCAAAGTTTTCGGGTTTAAGTAACCCAAGAAGGATTATCGTCTTTAAAAAATAACTTCGAGCACCTGGCCGTTGGATAAAAATGTCATGATTACACACCTCAAGGAAGACTAACATTGCATCATGACATCGCAACGGTGGTTTTGAATACATTTCTGTCAAGAAACACACTTCTAACTCTTTATTTTTGCACCTGGTGCCCTCACGTACGTGCATATAGAAGGACAGCTTGTGAAGCACGGGCACCTGCTATGTTTTTTTCATCGTCTCTGTGGAAACAAAAGGATTAATACCGAGCATCTTTTCTGCATGTCCTGATGCTAATATACGTGTGTGAGCTAGTTGAACCTCGGCTATTGTAGTTGTCACAATTAAAACTTGCGTAGTCGTGGTCGGCATGGACCCACTGCTTCGTTGGAGTGGCTGACGCGAAATAGGACACTAAGGTGCACTCCTAAAAACCCTAAGTTGTCCTGAATAACTCCTGAGGCCTGACATTTGTCGTCTCTCGCAGTCTCGAAGTCTGTTCGATATTTATTTATTTTATTTAGAACATACTGCTAGCCTCTTAGTGGAGGCTTTTGCATAAATTTGACGATTATATATTTAAATTTGGCTATTTTTTGCGAAAAAAAGTCAATCTCTGTATAGCAGCTTGGGTGTCTGTTATTGACGGGGACAGTGGCTTTACAAGCCATTACATGTGTCCTTCCTACGTGCCTCTCTGGGCATGGCAAGCTCGTCTTTTTTTACGTTCGTCGCTTTGGCACTTTCTCTTTCTTGAAATATGTTTATTTCCTTTGCTGAATTAAGCAACATAGCCGTCCGGTAAGACCACTTAACTCGATTTTATCTACACGTTAAGTCAGACAAGATGGCATCACTCGAAAGTAACCTAACCTACATAAATTACAGAGAAATTTAACACGCTTGTGTTCGTTCCATGGAGAAGCCGTGGGAATTATAGTCCAGCTAGGATTCGAAAAGGTGGGGTTGCGTGAAATCATAGTGATCACACTGACACCTCGTTTTAGAAAAAAAGGCTTGCAATTCTACGCCTGAGTGTAGGCAGCGGTTAGCGGCGTATCCCTAGGCCCCCGTGGAGGCGATTTTGCGTGCGTGAGTGCGTCAGTGCGTACGTGCGTGCGTGCGTGAATGGTTATGTGTGTGCACGCATGTGTGTATGTATGAGCGTGTGTGTGTATGTATTTATTTTTAAAACTGGCGCTTGAAACTCGTGCAACGGATGAAATCGGCTTAACTTCATCGGGATTGGTGAGTAGGCAACGTTGGCGCAAGGAGCTGTAGTTTTATAAAATCGCGTTAAGAAAGGGCGTTGCGAGGGTCGGGCTTCAGTGTCTCTTGGGTGCTCACCACTCGCATGTCACCGAAAAAAAGTATGCTTCTCCATCGTAGGATCGCTACTTGGTTCAATGAAGCGTATGTAGGCTGCAATGCAAACCCACAATGATTTTTTTTTATTTAGGTGTTGGCATTCATCCGAGACGTTCGAATTCTCTAGGGAAGTACATCGTGACCTTTTACATTAGCGCATGATCCTGGAGCCCCCATGGATCAGAGATCGGCAAAAAAGGCCGCGTGGAACCACAATGTAAAGGTTTGCCGCAGGCATACATCACCCGTGCTCGAACACACTCCACAGCACCCTCGGAGGTACTCACAGGTAGAAAACAGCAACTTTAACCACCTTAGCGAGCAATAATTGACGTGGCCTGCCAACATCTTTTGCTGTAGGCACGAAGCAGACCCCGGAGAATCTGAGCCCCCACGATTTGATGCGCGAAGGAAGGTACGAGTAAGCGTATTGGATAGTGCCCACGGAATGTTTAGCCAAAACATACAGGGCTACTTGCCTCAAATCAGGTGCATTTCATCTTAGCTGGCCGTGGCTGCTCATTTAGGAGTTTTCTGGGATACGATGGTCCGTATCTGAGCGGTTATGACGCTGAGCACGCACTTCCTGCCAGGAGGGGCCTCACTATGAGACACAATGCAGCCGAAGTTTTTCGGCCCTGTAAAATAATAATGTTGTCCAGCTTCCCCACAACGCACATAAGTGACCATCTCAGGCTCTCAACGAAGCAAATTCGGCGAATCACAGCAACGTGCCTATCGCTTGTAGCGCAGTGCAGCGCGTTACGTTTGCATCGCGTGATGTTTCAGCACTGACACGACTACTGTGTCAAATAGAATGTCTGGCGCAATCATTCGAGGAATTTGCTTTGCTGACGGCGGGAAATTTGTCTCCATTGCACTGTATTGAAGCTGAAACACAGTATTGTCTCAGTTAATGAATAAATATACGTGAAATATAAATTAATCTTCACGTTGACGTTCGCGCGTGCCAAACAATTATGTAGAAGTCCTTTATTTCATTTTAAAATGTAAATGGAAATTCTAACTCAGTCTTCCCTATCCTTTTTTTTCGCAGCCAGATCCGCAGATATGGCTACAGTTTGGAATCACGTACTGATAGCCATTTATACGATCGTTACGGAACTTTTTCAGGTCATTTGGCCGTAACATTTTAAGCTCCCTACGCGATTTTACTATGTAATAGCTAACTGATTAGTGCTGCATAAGCTGCTGAATGCCGAGAGAGGCTTGGTTTTAACAAACCACCACCGAGAGGTCGTCAGATGAATGGATTAATGCCAGTTGAAATTGATTGGCCATGTTACAGGACCGCAAATTCACGAGTGTGCTACAGAAATTCTATCCACTGGTAACATACTAACCAAGGGAGTGTCTAAAGACCTCAGCATGCCTAAACGCACGGTTAGTTTCATTTTACTATAAATTACTCTCATTTTCCCCTTTGCATTCCACCGATAAAACTAAGCAAAAGCTCTTTCCTGTAAAGGGTGCACAGCCGCATAGCCCTTCTTTATGGGAGAAAGCCTAACTTCTCACCCTTAACTCCAGTCAATTAGCCACATCAGACACCTGATTAGGCTTAAGGTATTTGTTGCCAACCGTCCATTTCCTCGAAAAAGAGCTGCATTTTCCGAAAACATTGCCTTACGTTTCCAAGGCGATCCAAGCTACAAGATTTCCCTACGTTCGGATTTATCACAGCACTTGTTGCGGTGCCTGTTGGTTTGGGCCATTTGGCATGAACTCGGTTCTGTTTCGTTCCGCTGCTCTACTAATCGCGAGGGGGGATCATAGAAAACTCGTCATTTCAATGGCAGATTTCTGAAAAAAGCCAGCATCGCCGTTTCCTTTCAAACCAGAATGCAGGGATGTTTCATGTTACCACTGAAGAAAACTGGTATGTGCTTATGCACTGCGCCCAGAGAACGCGCTTTCGTCGGATTTTCCTGATACCATAGGACAAAAAACGAAGACGATATGTAAAATAAAACTGACTGTACGGTTACACACTGTGGGTTCGAACACTCACTTGTTTAGTGCTTCAGCCATGGATATAATTTCAGGTAACACACTCAATCCCGTTCAATTGCTACTACCGTTAATCCGATCATTCCATAACTGTCGCCGATTTTACCTATAGTTCGAATTATTGTTGCTTCAGCAGCTTGACAAATGCATAGGCTTGTTTTTTTTTTTGTGATCGAAGAGCTTGACCCCGGTTTCACTATGTGTGCTATAAGCTTCTGCCGCTTCTCGAACATCAAGTAGGAAGAGTTATGTGCTGAGGCGTACTTAGTATTGCAATAAAGTACAACAAATTGCTCCGCCTAAGCGACACCACATTGTGTCAAAGACGTGCAAAGTCACCACTCATCACTTAGCCCTGTGGCCCACATAAACTCCAGCAGGAAACGAGACACACCTCTTTGTACTTTACAGGGCCCCTAGAAAAAGTAGTGTCCTCAGTGGCACCATGTGGCACTCGTAGCTTCCGGGGTTCACGAAAACAGTTCGCCCACTTCAAGTTGCGTCTGGAGCAGTTCACAAAAAAGTGATCAACGCGCATGACACCTGTGCACTTGTGTGCCCACTGCAGGCCGCTCGCAAAATCGTCTTGTTCACTGCCGTATTGCAGGCCATCTAATGAGTGATTCTGAGGTGATCAGCACAGGCGAACACGTTGAATTCAGGCATCTTCTGCGAAAAAGCATTCACACACATGGTGAAGGGAGTCTTTATGGTTAGCTAGACTAAAGAGAAAAAAAATCGAGGAGACCTGAGTCTGTTTGTGTTACGATGCGAACCACTGCATGCGATATTCGTTTCGATTTGACCACACACTCTCGAACTATATATTTGATATGCGATGAAGTTTTGTTATTGGTGAGAAAATGCGTCGCGATGGAGGTCATTTCCGGACCACCGTCATGCCAGCTCATAGCCGTGCCTCCCCCTCCCGCTGCGCCGCAGGCAGTTGTTCGGCTGGCCCCTTAGCAACGATGACGCCATTGCTTTGAAGCCACACAAGGCGTCGCAGCCGATGACGCGTCGGGCCGCCGCGTACCCACGTTCTCAACCAGTGGCGAATTTCTTTGCCCCTGACACCGTTTTTCGCTCCGTGTTCTGCCTATGCCTTCACATAAATAATCAAATGCGGCGTCATATTAGGAGCTTTAAAAAGCAGAATGTAATTTTCGCGTCGTCTCAACTATTGTATGCGTTTGTTTCCCTTGGCACTTATGGTTCGTTTCGCATATCTTCCCCAAATTTCTCCTCTTCGAATGTTCCAAGAGAAGGTCTCGGTTATTTAAATGGGCCGCTATTTTAAGGGTTGCAGTGTACCTTTGGGGCAACTGCGGAAGGGGTGCGGCGCGTAGCACCGCCAGCCCAGTGGAGCGGTTCAAGTAAGCGTGCGCAAGTGGAGGGGGCAGTCGAGGGGGGGTGCGCGTCCTCCACCGGCGCAGCGACACACTGGCCGAGTGGCCATTTCGTTTACGCGTCCGCGGGTTATGAAAAGGACGGCGACTATTCGCACACAAAGGGCACATTCCCCCGGTGCAGCTGATGCTTGTGCATTGGCCGCAATCAATATTCCTTATCGGGGCGTCAATGACGCTAATGGGCGCCATGACGACAGTGGGCAGCCCTTCTTTTGCTCGCACCGTTGCATTCGAGGGGGGCCGCCTTTATCAGCTCGTCAGCGCAGTGTCGCGTCTATCGTTCCCCGGCCCTGCGCGGGAGCTGCTGTCGTCCCTTCGGCCAGTTGCTCGCGTGGTATACGTCCATTGTGCCTCTTCCAATCGACGCGTGTCTCGGCCGCGAGCACTGCCAATGCCTGCTCGTCGGAATGAGGGTTTCGAAGAAGCCCTGTCGCAAGACGTCACGCTGCTCTCGCCACTCGTAGTCTCGTTTTCGGAAAACCTATCCTTCAGTTATAATTACAGGTTATTTATCATGCTATTTCGCCTACCACTCCCTACTGTTCTAACTCCTCAGTGATGCTCGAAAAGGCACTCCCGAAAATGGCATGCGAATGAGCATTGGCAAGGTTTTCACCACGTGCGAAGTGGTAAGCTGTACTCGATCGAATATTGAATACAGTTTCTAAATTCACAGTCTTCGAAAACGAAGATTTTTCTGTTGAGATATTGTTGGCTGCAGATATCGAAACGCATGCTAAAAGGAGCAGGAAGACATCAACTTGTCTGACAGCGTTTTTATCTCAATATTTGCATAACACTCCTTTACTTGCACCTAAAGCACGGACACACACTTGCACGTCACTCAAGCTGCATAACATGGCTGATAGATTTACTTTTTAAGTGGTTTAAAGATAGCTCACATCAAGGCAGACTGAATCTGCGAAAGTACCCGGTGAGGCCTACGCGAACTCCTTTTGGTTCTTTAAAGCCGCGTGGTTTCTTTCATTCGGGCACTATTTTTATGGCATCCGTATTGTAAAGAGATTTGTTATGATTGAACATCGCAAACTTAGTGGGACGAGAAAAGGACACAGCACAAGTGCTCATTCTCTCGTCCCGGTAAGCTTGCGCTGTTAAATCATAATGAATTTATACCAAACTAGCCCAGTTTTCATCCTTGTTGTAAAGAGATAACAGCGATAAATCAGCCCTCCATTAATTCTCTAGAGCTGTTCACTGCGAAGGAGACGGACAGGCACAGGCGAAGAATAATTTGCTGCCGTACTTCCTGTTTTAATGAATATAAAAAAAAGATATAGAAGGAAGAAGCCAGCGAAAAGGCAAGTACGTTAACCAGAATTGATCTCCAACGAATACAAGCTGCCGGAGGAGCGTATAGAGACGTGTG
Organism: Haemaphysalis longicornis; assembly: GCF_048455015.1. Classification (NCBI taxonomy): domain Eukaryota; kingdom Metazoa; phylum Arthropoda; class Arachnida; order Ixodida; family Ixodidae; genus Haemaphysalis; species Haemaphysalis longicornis. Next base: position 366,178,984 of record NW_027526203.1, on the reverse strand, counting down.
GGGACCGGAGGACCTCCAGTTCAAATAAAGACGAGCCTGCCGTGGCAGAAATTACGCGAGCAACCAAAACGGGCCCTGTCGAGGCCGACAAGATCGCCGGAGACAAAACACAAACGCGCAGCACCGCGCGAGGCGGGTGGGCAGAGAAGCGAATCTCTGTGAGGTCATTACAGGAGACAGCGTTCAGCTCCAAAGAATAATTGACGGGGGCCCGACGTGAGCGCACCTTCCAAGCAAACACAGCCTGGCAAGGCGAGCAAGAAACAGATTGCCGTTTTGATCGATGATGCCTGCGGTGCCAGACTGCGCACGATGTGCTCATCATCCACTAATACGATCGGTGACCATTAGCGCGGCCGCAAGGCCAGCATGACCAGTTACCACGATCGTCACGCAGAGGGTGTTGCCCGGACCCACTAGGCGTATTCTCCGCCGCGGCACTGTTCTCGGTCGCCCCCCGCTACACCCTCGGCTCTGAGCCACTCGGACGACCTACAACAGGTCAGCGCCTTGGCTGCCTGCAGTTGCCGTACCGCCAGCCTATGTTTGCATCCCTTGGTGCCCACCATGGGCCTGCAATGACCCTTGTCGGGGTTTCCGACTGCTCTAAAAATAACGGAGGAGATATGTACTTTTAGTCGCCGCTGAGGGTATCTGCTGTTTCAAGCGCTTTCAAAGGATGGTTCTCGTGCATTTTTCTGCAAAAGTAAAAGGACGGGGATATTATTTGCGTGTTGCGTGGTCTATTGACATAAACCGAAGCTTGCATTGGGACGCGCTGCGACTGACCAGTTTCTACATCCCTGGATATTCTTTCGCCAAGTTGTCCTTAATTCTTCTTAATTTATCCTCGTTTTATTTACGCTAGACACACTGGTGACCATGTGTGATGGACTGTTGCGCAGGAAACGGCTCATAAATCTGGCATCGAACCTCTATAAGTTCAGTTACTGGTTGTTCACAATTACACTCAAGTAAGAATTGCGTAGTTTCAAGAAGCAGAACCAAATATGGATCAGAAGCCGAGGCCCTTTACCGGAGGTGGTGTTGCATGCGGCCTTGTCAGGGTTCAAAAGGTTAAAGGGGGGTTTTACGCACTGAGATAGCACATGCGCTATTACATCCGCAGTAATAGGATGCTGCGACCACACGCGGAAAGCCTTTTTCAAAATGGGTGGGGGGGGGGGGGGGGGGGGGGGGGGGGGTGTAAGGGGGGTTTACGCACAGTAGCTACATTTGGGCTATAAGACCAGCCGTAGGGGAGGGCTCGGGATTAATTTCGACCACCCGGGGAAATCTCGACACACGGGCGTCATTACGTTTTTTTCTTCCATCAGAAAATCAGCCGCTCCGCCGAATTTCAATGTCACAGACTGTTTCTTCAGATGCGCACGCATTCACTTGATCGACCTATACAACCGTATACATCCCGGTCTGTTTACCATGTTCACTCAGTATTCGAGAATTGCCCATCTCTTTTCTTATCGAAAGTAGTTCTATAGCGGCGGCCACAAGCGTAGACACTATGAAATTCCTGCAATGCTGCGGAAAGGAGGCGGGTGATCTACAAGTGGTTACCCGCCAACTGACATTACGGCACACCGATTAGCATATACCTCGCATAACTCAACTAGTAAAAGACCGTGTTTGCGGAATGAGCGGCAGCCAACCGAGTCCCGGTGTGGTAGATTAAAACTGAATAGTTACATAGCCTGAAAGCATATCGATTTTTTTTTTATTTCGCGTCAAACAAAATCTGGGGCGTTTAGTTGAGAGAATGATATCGCAATAAAACAACCGCACTTTAAAGGTTGTTTTAGCGTCGCGCATCTGACTGCCCCAAATTTCCTCTCAGCGTTAATGATTGCCGCCTGGCTGCCGTTCTCCCTCCCCCCCCCCCCCCCCCCCCCCCCACTTCTCCTTCCCCACCACCGGCCGTACTTTGGCCGGCTGCACTTGAAGCACGTACGTGCCCTCTTCTGGAGAAAATGAGGGATCGGTTGTTGCTGCGCAACGGCCAGTAGTGTCTTGAGACGGGAGCTGAAACATTTGTCGCTGTCTTTACGAGCAAACAGATGGCGGTTTCGCTTTTTTTTTTTTTGGGGGGGGGGGGGGGGTTCGTTCGTGCCGCGCGCTTCAGCCGCTGCAACGATTTGCTACCAGCATGACGGAAACTACTGACCAGCGTGGCGAGCCACTGGTTGCCGACTGGACACCACCGATAGCGAACACGGCAGCGTCACCAGAGGGGGCAAGTCATGCTGTCGTTCAGTCCTGTGCGGACAGCGGGGTCGATGCCGCCGCCTTCGTTGGGAGACAAGTGGCGTACGGAGATGAGGCGAGGGTGAATATGAGAAATGGAAGGGCACCAAGGTCGCCCCTGAGAGCCAGCTAAGTGTGGTCACGCTACGGGAACCGGCACGCAAGCCCCAGAACGAGAAAAAGAGCTTGTTGTTTCTGCAGAGCTTCTAAATATTCCAGAGCCACTATCACGTCGTGCGGGGCCTGTACGCTGTTGACGGCGCCCTGAATAAAACAGGCGAACGCTAGATGACTACCGCTCGCCGGATGTCCTCTTGTCGATTGCAGAAAGAGTTTACTTACGTGTATAAAAAATGAGCTATGCTATTTCCTTTCTGGGTCATTCGGTTGCTCCTGGAGTCCTCGGAAAAGTGCCGCTCTGATTTCGGCTTATTATCGAGACCTTAAAATCTGCCTACACGTGCACGTAATTTATAGTGGAGCAGTTCAAAAACTTGGAAAAGGGGAAACTGTAGGAAATGCGACGATAGCAAACGCAACAAAAAAACTACAAAAATCAAACCTGAGCACTTCTTATCAGTTGGGAATGCGAAAGCATGAATGTCCAGCTGCGCTTGAGACGCCTCGCTCACCCACCGCGGTGGCTCAGTGGCTAACAGCGTGCTGTTGAGCCCAAGGACGCGGGTTCGATTCCCGGCCACGGAGGCCGCTTTTCTGACGGGGTGGAAAGCGAAAACGCCCGTCTATTCTAGATTTCTTGGCACATTAAAGATCCTCAGGTGGCCAAATTAATCCGGAGCCCTCCAACTGCGGCGCGCCTCATCGCCTGTGTAGCATCGACGCGTTAAACATCATTATCAATCGGAAGCCTTGTTCCCGCCTCGGGTTGTTGAGGGGCTTTGTAGTCCTGACGCTTAATACCTTGGGATAGTTTGCTTCGCGCTGCACCCTAGTGCGCTCAGATGGCTTCTATCTGTCTTGTTTGCGTTGCGCCGCTGCTGGTTCCTCCCGCTGTGTATTGGGAGATTTGATGACGATGGTGAACTTCACCGCCTGCTCTTCCGCTCAAATGATCTGCGGGGTACTGGCCTGGACGACCACCTCTCGCTACTGCTGAGTTTAAGCTCGCGCTGTGAAACTCATTGTGCTATGGAACGCGTCCGTAGGTGCCACAGCTGTTATGCACGCTAACGCCGGATGCCGGATTTTTCGCTCAATGGGCCATTTAGGGCTTTCGACTTTAAAAAAACGCGTCCGAAAACAGCCGTGCGCAACAAACGAGAGCAGCATAACAACTTCCAAATATTTCCGGAACAAACACAAATGTAGAGAGGAAAATTCGCACCCTCTCTATTTTCTGGAAAAATGCCCTACAGACTTAAGAAAGTGCCGAACCATTTACACTGCACAAACACCTACGTCTAATCACACTGCATAAAAATACACTATAGCCGAGAAGGCTTAATAGGCTCTAGAAAAAGATGGCAAAATCGTGACTATCAAGAAGATCAGACTCCAGGCCTGACCAACAAATGCTTGGAACTTTGCAACACAACGTTAAAAAGATGGTAAGAGAAATACCGTTGAAATAAACACAGAGAAAAATTACACCCATCTCCCCTCGCGGGAACCCTGGTGTGATGCAACGCATCTCATGGGGGGTTCCATTGGCGTTTTCCATCGTATTGATTACGCTTATAGCAGGGATTCTCACGCGAAGGGGAGGTGGGCGCAATTTTCCATTTTCGCCATGCAATGCACATGCAGTACACGTATGCTCAGGTACGGTCTTTATTGCAGGCGAGAATGAGTGCCTTGTGGTCCGTAAAGTGCACAGTTAGGGGCTCGACGATTGCATCAAGCAATCGTCGAGTACTGCGAGAGAGTGCAAGCGTAACGCGGACGACCGTCGACTGAGACCGCCGGAGCGCGGCATGCCGCTTTATATTCACAGCGCCCGAAGGAGAGGAGAGCGCGGAGAGAGAGAGAGAGAGTACTGCACATGCGCAGCGCGCGCAGCACCGAGCGCAGCGCCGCCCACCTGCGCCTAGCAACGGAGTGAGAGCGCGCTGCGCCACCCCGCAGCTGTTTCGGAGAGAGTGTTCGCTATCCGAGAGAGGAGAGGAGGAGAGGCGCAGCTGTGCGGACAACGCCGGACAGACGCAGGAAGGAGAGGGGCGAGCATGAGATGCGTTGCATCTAATAAACACATTGGAGCTAGTTCATAGCCATCACTTGAAACAGACAGCTCCCCAACAACGAACCCGGACTCAAGAGAATAGGAAAACCCGCGAACTGAGTTTTTATGCCTAAACACAAGTTTTATGTTTTACACAGATCATTGTGTAATGGCAGGCGTACATGTTTCGGTGATTGAGTTGTTCCAACAAAACGAAATTGTGAGCCCCAACTGCAGACAACAGCCACCACGGACAAAAACAAAAGCGTAATAACCACGCTTTTCATGAATTTCTCCTTTCTTGTACAGAATGGCGACTGAGGAGTAATGTCCACATGTTTCGTGTTGATGGCATCGCTGTCATCATTCAATGATATCGCCACTGCTAATCACGCGCGAGAAGGCCCCATGCCACCACCAGCTGCTGCTGGTGGCGTGGGGGTTCAAGTTTTCAGGCACTGATATTTGTAGGTCACCGTGACGCCGGTCGGTACAGGTGGAGCTCCCACTCCTCTGCAGGGCGACTGGGTAAATGGTGGCATGCTGTACGAGTCCCGTGATAAATGGGAATGCCCAGGATGAGCTACCAGCAGTCTGGGAAGGGACGGAGGGATTGCGTGGCCGCCACAATGAAGTGCATGCGGGTACAACTGATGAGCCGGGCGCACAGCCAGTCAATGGATCTTGCACATCGACATCTTTAGGCCAATCCGAGCTAGGACGGTGCAGATGAACATCTAGTGCGTGGTGCTGGGCAGCATATTCTGGGCTGTACCAGTGGCAGGACGGTCGTTGCAGTCTATCCAGATGATCACGTCACCGGCGTAGACCGTTATGTGAACTCAGGGGTTGGTAGCGTCCCCTGGATTTTATCTGTCATACCTATATTAAAGAGTCATAAAAATTGTGATTTCTTGCGTGTATCCACAGTCGGAGCAGCTAACGGTGTGCTGCATGCCCACGTGAGCCGACTGTATTTCGGATATTTGGTACAAAACAAATGCCCACATACAATTCCGGGGCCTCTGGCCCAAGAATGCGTCTAGGAGGCGGGTAAGAAGCGCTTCGGCAATTTATCGTTATTTGCGGTTCCTTCTAGACGCTTTGGGTCGAGATGAGGGCGACAGTGACACGATGGAGAGCACTAAACAAGCACCGGAGACACAGATCTTGTCCCCGAGGCTTATGCCTTATACCTTCTCCGTGGTGGGGGACATTCATGTTGGCTAGTATAGCCCAGGCTACCCCATCTTTGCCTGCGCCGCGGCGAACGTTCACCATCTCAAATTCGGCTGCGAGTACGGCTGTATTGAAAGCACTTAGTCGGCTTACTCTGCGCCCCCAGCCTCGGGTAACAGATACAGCGGAGAAAGGTGGGTTGGGGGAAGAACGCTTCCTCCCGCCAACTATTTAAGGCCTCGTATGTGACCCTGGTGCTCGAGAACAGGCAGCAGCTATGCCCTGCTCTTTCGTCCTGCCTGTGAGGGTCCGGAAAATCCCATAGAGCTCGTTGCCTGCATTTTTTTTTTCGGGAAAAGAGATACAGAACTCCTCTGCCCGTTGTTTTATAACTGGAGTGTGTGTTGACTGACGCGAATGCTCTACCGTCGAATCCGAACAATGTCGGCATTGGTGTGACCGATCGTGTATCGATCGTTTCACTCACCGAGGAATAACCACAGGTTACGGGGGGTAGCGATCATGTACATGGCTATCAGTCCAAGTCATTCAACGTAGTTGATTATATTGTCACGGGACACCTAGGCGGCGCATGCCCCATACTGCCATTGCTTATCACAGAAGACGAGGAGGACGACGAAGAAGTGGCTGGGTCCCAGTGCGCGCTGTTATGGCCGCATTGTAAATTCTGTAAATAGATCGTTCCTCATCCTTCAACCATCGTTCAAGTCTGGCTCTGCTGCCACGTTACAATATTTTTTATGACGAATCTCATGTGCCAGTGAACACGACAGCGACAATAACAGTAATCTTTTTTATAACTTCACCTATCCGTGGGCGCCGCAGAGGCAATGGTCATTGTCCATGCTACCGCGACTCATTGCTACCAACCATACCTGACAATAAAACAGACTCTCAACACGCCGGTCCCCTATGCCAAGCCGGTCTAGCTCCACTCAAGGCTCTGCCCATCCTGCAAAAACTTCAAGAAGCATCGAAACACCGCTATGTGGGCCCTTGTCTACTCAGGCCTTATCTGGAACGAGGGAGCACACTTTGCGGGCCGCGAACTTTCTATCCGGGCGTTTCCGAATTTCTAGAGGAGACACCCGAGCGGCACAGAACAAAAAACCAGCAGTGCAACACCCATTAGCCGTGCTTACAACTCTATACTCTCACACTACACACAGAGAAGAGTGTATCCTTCTCCACACTCCTCACTATCCAATGACCAAGCGTATACTCCGAAGACTGCAAACAGCAAATTACAGTCACATGGTCGTCGTATCTAAAAACTGGCTATCCTTTTCTCTTACCCGACTGACCACACTGCAAATCACCCCTCACGACATATCGCCTGCCCGCACTCCCCCCTCCCCCCAATCTCGCCAACTCTGCCATTGAGCAGTGGGAGTCTGCGCTGACCAGTTCCGCACGGCATCTTCAAGAAGCCCTGGTGCAACGATACTTGCATTCGGCGTAGGCGTGTAGCCTCCTGAACGTGGGAGGTTGATTCCATCCCCGTCCCAACACCCTTCTGCTCGAACAAATGTGTATTCAATTGCGTCTTCAACAGACGTATTTTTATTATGAAATAATATTTTGTATTCGCCAATGCCCTGTGTGAAAACGAGTGATCGCTCCTCATGGCTCCACTACCATATGAAGATACACGGAACATGACTTATCGCAGATCCTCGGAAAAACTGGCTTAAGGCTATGGCCCAACCATTTTAGCTGTAAATGTAAAAGTCTTGGTTGGTTGGACGTTCACTAGGAACGAAAATATCCAACGTGGTAGAGTTGTAACCTCTAACAGAAGTCAGAAATTAAAGTTTGGCTGCTGGAAGCGGTGAAAGCAATAGCGTATGCTAAACGGGGTTGCTCAAACATGTTTTGATCGCAGCGAAAAAATGGTGCAGTCGTTAAGCTACGTGCCTAACGCCATGTCAGGCATAACTTTGTTGCCTACAGAATAAGCTATAGCAGTTTTCAAAGTTTTTCAGGCCTATTTTTCGCTTATTTTGAATATTTTCCACCATTCTGAGCGTTTACGCGTCATCGCCGTGTTTACGCGTCACAGAACAGAGATTCCTGCTATTGGACAGCTTGTTCGTTCAGTCCCAGTGAGGGGAGGCATCGTCCTTGCGTCGTATCCTCACCACTGGTGCGTTCCATCGACGTCTTCTTATCAGTGATCCAGGATAAGAATGCCTTCAGCATTGCACGCAGCACCTCCAGGCGCTATCGTATTCGTCTACGTTCACCATTTTTTGCTCTTAATGCCCTGCCATAAGTCTTCGTCAAAAGACACGGACACAGTTTGTCAAAATCCGCATGCATCTTACTTGAGCGCGCCGCTCGTTAACTGTGTGCTGTCTCTGGGAGGCCTTTTCTGAAGTCCGAACATCTTATTGAGCAGTAAAAACCAAAGCCTATCTTGATGACGGATTCCCCTCTGCTTTTGAACTGTGGCTTTTCATGAGTACACAGGAGCGTCGGTGTGCAGTCATCAGCTGCAAAGCCAAAGGAGAGGAAGCGAAAGTTTTCCATGGCGAGCCATGACACAGTGACGCGCGTCAATCGTGGCTACCGAGCACATCAGGCTTTCAGCATCGGACAAGCTAAAAGTCCTCCACGTTTGTGGACTAAATTTTGCTACCGACGCTTGCAAAAGAAATATGGAGGCGGTACAATCTAACGGACCCTACACTAAAATGTGTTTGAAGCCAAGCGCGATATCGGCGCTGCACCATCGCTGGATGGGTACGCTCCACGCGATGGTGGGGCTACAGCCCGAGCACAATAGATGTCGCGGCCGCGCCATCAATCAAGCTACGGAGGGCCTCAAGCGATCGAGGCACCTCAGCCGATCAATGCTCTAAACCGGCAGTTGCTCGCGAATGTACACATGACCAGGCCGGCCACCGTCCAGAGAAAGCGTGTAGCTAGCTTCCGCAGTGCTATCAACGGCTCAAAATAGCGGGATTCATCAGGATAATCTATGCCTTTACAGCGAAGCTGTATAGGCTAAGATGGCAAATTTTTTGTGACTCCGAAAGAGATGGCAGAATATTTTGTGTCTCTAAATCCGCACACGCAGCGACATTTATTTGTATTTTTAGTGACGTAATGGTAAGACCACGTAAAGTTTAGACCAAGAGTTGTGTGCCTATGAAGAGCGACGGAGGTTATAGAGAAACCAATGTGATCGTCAGGATACAGCGTGAAAAGCGACCAGAGCATCGAACAGCAGCTGTAACAAGCTCCGGTGATAGTCGCCGGTGACTGCAGTGTGCCTGCAAGCCAAATGAAAAAGTGGTCCATGTAATTTATGATGGAAGAGTTCGAACTACAAAAATATGGTTCACATGAACCAATTACTATACATAGATCATGTATAGGCACGACTTTCGCGAATCATCTCGCTGAAGTTACATTGTTCATCCAGTTTATGTTGGAAGAGTCCTGCTGCAATACTGTAATTATTGACATCAACCGACCGCTGTACATAGGACATGCATAGACTTATATTTCAAAAAAAAAAAAAAAAGACCCATACACTCTTGACTTGGAAAAGCACTCTGACACCGACTGTGAGTATCTCTGTGCCGTACAAATGAAACACGGAACTGTGATGCCCACTTTCTATATATCTCCAGGCACACCCAAGTGCGGTATCTATAGGTTCACTACCCCGCACTGTGCATAGTTTGCCCGTGTTGACACTACCCTTATGATTGTCGCTGAAGACTTGAATGTGAATATTTCGAGGCCACGCAAGAAATGGTTGACTCAGTTAGGTTTTAAGTGCCACACCAATACCTGTCCCTCGACTGCTTAGAAACGGTAATGTATAGATTTAATTTTGGCCAATAATCGGTTAGAGGTTGTAAACAAGCCAATCAGCTTTTATCGCAGTTATCACAAAGCCATTGTTGGTACCATTACCGAATGACGAAAATAAGTATATGTACCCTTTCCTACCCTGTGCCATGTGCTACAGCATCGCTGGTCATCCACCTCCACGAAGTAGAACGGTTCCTGGTCTTTTGATATGTGAAAGCTCCGTCGATACTAATCGCATTACGAAATTCTTGCGCCAGTCGATTACTTAAACTGTGCTTCGAGGATCCCTAAGCGTTCCATAGCGTCGGCGGATGGCGCTTCATAAGTACGGAAGAGAGCTTCGAGCACGAAGCTGAAATCACGCGATCGAGCAATGACGAATAGACATAAAATTAATCGGCCATTCCACTCTATGAGGATGGTTCACCAGTGAAGTTGTATTGGCGACACGACGGTGCTGCAGTGCAACTACATTTACGTCAGATTTTAGATGTATTTTTCTGGCCGCAGCGCCGTCGCCGTCTCGCCACCGTCTCTCGCGCTCGGTTTTACTGGCCTGCTCGTCAACCCGCGCCGCCGGATCAGAGCGACGTTGACCCTTGCGCTCAGCCTCGCGGGCCCATTCTGCTTCCCGGGCCGCTGGATCAGCCTGACAGTGATGGTTACATTAAGCGGCTCTCGTTCTCCCAACGCCGCGTCGGCATCGGAGCGACGACGGTCGCATTAATGCTTATACTCGCGGCGTAGTTCCTTGTACCAACGCGCGATCCGCTGCGAGAAGGTTCTTTTACCCTTTGTGACTTCGTCACAAAGTTTGGTCACGAACACGGGAGCATGGCGGGTTTTTTCCGTGAAAGACTCCGACGTTCCCTTTCCCTTTGTGGCTTGGCGCTCTCGCACTCGGTTGCTTTCGCGCATGCGCCCTTCATGCTTCGAATGGTTTTCTGCTCGCCCACACGCAGCCGTTTTGCCCTCGCCACAGGCACCTTCGCTGTAAAAAACAATTTCAAGTAGACAGGGAGCGGGTCATCATATATGGAAGCCACTCTGCTTGTCAGCGTTCCAATTTCGTGGATTTGGCAGTTTTGGTAGAAGCCAGTCATGCGAAATAAATTGAACAGCCGGGATCTGGGTGCAGCTTGAGCACCAGTATACCTTTTAACAGCGAAGCTATTTAGCAAATCGTAATTTTCACTGTCCGTGGTTAAAAATACCAAGAAAATGCGGAGCGCGCGCACGTTCGCGCGCGCCTCGCGGCGACCACCCGGCAGTTAAAAAAAACAAGAAAATGCTGAGCGCTCGGGTGTGCGTGCCTCGAGGCGACCGCCCAGCGTCCCCGGCACACGTTTGTCAAGCCAAGCATATCCATTTAGGGAGATTGGCTAAGATTGGCGAAAAACATTCAACGTTCGCCGTAATCGTGGCAACACTTGCTCGCAACTAGAAAGACTCCAGCGTTTGCCGTAAGCGCGGGAATAATTGCTCGGAACGAGAAAGACACGTCATAGCCTACGCCCCTCCAAGGTGATGTCCAATGATTATCACTTAAAAAATGAGGAAGCTCACACTTATAGCAACAATGATGGAGTAAACGTGGTTGCGGCAGCGAAGAAGAAGCAAATTGGCTGCTATCCTGGACTTAAACAGTCCTGATGGTCTAAAGGTTGCGTACGGCTTCGCTACCTTCAAGTCCTATGGGTTAGTGTGAGCGTCCTTCATTTTTTCTCTATATTTCGTCCTACAGAAACGATGTCCGATAGCTTTTGACTGAGTGGATGAATTAATAAGTGAGTGGGTGGGTGAGCGAGTCACTGAATTTAGTCACTCTGTCAGTTATTTAGTTATTGTTTTACAGCAAAGCGGTATATGGCTAAGATCCCGGGTTTCTTTTCCGGAGGCGACGATATACTTGGTACCGCTTCTCCGCTCCTCCCGCGACCTCCATGTTTCGCATGTTTTATACCCCTCGTCACCACCGATGCCTCTTTCTATTAAGTTGCTCACTCGCATGATAAGGGCGCTAGCGCCGTTTTCAGCAGTTGCACTTTTGCCTCGCTATGGGAGAGACGCGTGTCGTTCGCGCACAAGCTGAAGAGCGGGAATGAAAAGAGCATCAGCGTGCTAAAAAAGCGCAAATGGGCGCGAAAGCAACGGAAAGCCGCGGCCGCAAAATGTGCAGCCGCCGCCTCTGCCACCTCAAATCTCACCTCGTCGAGTAGCAGCGAATCCCTCCTGGATGGAGAGCAACTCGCCCTCTTGGAATGACCATGTGAAACAATAATGATAATACATGAATTCACCTTAGCAAAAATTACCATACCTTCGCTTGCTTCCATCTTCACAGGGTGGAAGGGCTCTGAATGTTTTAGACTGCACGTTAGTCAAGTAATTATTAATCATTGGTTAGTTGGGTCATTCGCTGATTATAGTCAGTCAGTCGATCAGTCAGACAGTAATTTAGTTAACTAGTCCGTTAGTTTTTAGGTGTTTAGTTAAATGCTAGGTTGGACGTGATCCTATTTCTAAATGAAGCGAACAATGAAGAGAACCGCCTGAGAAATGAACATCGGACATATGAAATAAAAATCAAGAGCTGCGTTCAAAACTGCGTTTCCCTTTGTTAAGCCCGTACGACAATTGTACTTTTTTTCTCTCTCGCCACCTTCAGCGGTTCGAAAAGCTTTTCCCCCAACATGCGTTCCTGAAAGCATTTATTATTTATATCATGGCGGGATGAACCGTTCGCCCACGCTACACAGGCCACCAGCATTGGGCATTTCGCCGCAGTGCTACTGAGAAAGGTTTTTCCCTGGAGCGCCATCGCACCTCGACATTCTCAAGCCTTTTAGCACCATGCTCAGAACGGACATCACTGGAAGCTGTGGGTGCAATGCTCAACGCAGGGACGAAGTAACAGGTGGCAGCAGGTGTGACACCAACAACGAAGACAATACAAATGGCATGATCGTGGCGAGCGCCCACAAACCCTGTTTGCGGCGGCGGCCTCCGCGGCGGTGGCCACTTAAGGATCTGTTTCGGGAAGTAGCGGCAGCCGCTATTATTTCCGTGGGTCACGTGACGAATCCTGCACAGCATTAACGTACCCGACTGCCGTGCTTCGCACTCCTTCATCACACTCGCTGGCTTTATTTGCGTGAGATCCCAAGCGCTTCGTTATCCTAATTTGTCGCGGGATCGAGTAGCCTTACGATTGCCGGCTGAGTTAGCGGACGAGACATGCGACGGCTTGTTACGCTGCCGATCGCGGCGGCGGCACGCGCGGCCCCACGTGTCGCCTGGAGATGCGCCTAATCAGAGTCGCCACTTGGCGCTGCTTTTCTGCCGGCGGACACGTCCGACGCATCGATTGTCGTTCCGACTGCGTTCGGCAGCAGTCCGCGCTGCCCCGTAACGATTTCCCGCCGCTTGTCAGCGTTCCGGCGGAGCCTGCAATTACAGGGGGCAGCAGCACGACACACCGTGGCCGCCAGAGGCCCGAGTGTCCGCTCGCACGCAGCCTTCGACCGCTCGCGTTCGCGGCGCCATTCACCCGCGAGGACTACGAGGCACGCCACGCTCGTCCCAGCACGCCCCCATGTTTTCCAAGGTAGCCGCCCGCGATGGGTGCACGGCCGGCGTACTTCTGACCCGCCGAGAACGCGTCCCTCCGCGATCCAGAAAAGGAGCACTCCGACGAAAGTGCAAGGTCGCGTCCTTGATCTTCGAGAGTGTCCTCGCATGTTGCGTACACGGAGCCGCAACAAACGCCGGGAATCGTTGCTCCGTTGTTTGTATCTCTCATTCAGCGGGTCCACGGCAACGGAAGGAATGCAAACGAAGCTCGAGCATCTCAACCGCCACTACAATGTTTTGTGCCGACAACGCGACCAGTAAAGCAAAGCAAAAATACCCGTTGTAAACAAGGCAAACCATCTGTCCCAGAAGTTAGGCTTATCTGGTGAACCCCGAAATAAGCATAACCCCAGATAAAGAAACACGAAAAAATGGCTACATGTAATTGTCAATTAAAAGTGTGTGCTCTGAGCTAGGATTAAAAAAACTATACTATATTGTACTTTAAGTAGTAGTAATGACACTCAAATGTAAAATTATTCTCACAATGTTTCAGGAGCGCAAGGATGCAACCAGCGCTAAAAAAACGGCAATATAATTCTAAACAACAGAAAGGGTACGCAAAAAAAAAAAACGAATAATGGCGGACCCACTATAGTTGGCCGTAGAAATAACGCCTAGACTTATGTTAACACAGAAAAGAGCTTGGATTCAGTACGGGTTACTCCACACATGATCGCATTGATACCATCAACCAAATAATCCATAAATCCACATAGTACGGAATACATCTATCAATGGACTCAGTAAGTAATGTAAAAAACGTTTGATCATAAGCGCCGTTCTCATGGAAATGAGGCACAATCACTCCGAATTTATCGACACGCTGCAGTCTAAAAATCGTATACCCAGGCTTGATTGCGAGTAGCCAGGAATGCAGGCAGGCGGCCGAATATTTGAGCCACTTCGGATTTACGAATGATGTCGTTTTGTTCCGAGACACCAGAGAAGAGCTACAAAGAACAGTTTGCGACCCACGTAAGGAAAACTCGGTTGCAGGTTTCAATTCAATGATGAAGAAATCCGAGGAAATGTTAAGCTTTCGTAATGAAGGAGGAAGCGGATTAATATAATTATCTGAAACCATGTACTACGTACGGATCCAAACGACGGGAAAGAAATCAGGTGCAGTATTAGAATGGGATCTGGTGTATTTCGGAAGCACTCTCAGGTAGCGAACGTCAGTTTACATATATGCCGCCACAATGAACGCCATAGAGCCGAACCCTGATATCCAGAACATAAAATGGGCGCGAAAACAGCTTCATATAGCGTAATTGTAAACACGAAATTTCGGTAACATCAGCTCTGATGGAAACACCATCCTGCCCCCTGCAATTTTCAGTAGTGTGTCGAAATTCAGAGAACCGGAAAACAAAACACGGCGAAAAAAGGAGATGGCTCCAATTTCTCATCAGCATCCGGTCGCAGACGTGCACCGCGCCAACACCTTCGGGGTAGTTTTGCTAGAATGAAGATACGGTGTCGGAGGTTGGGGGCGGGGAGTTTTCCTCGCTCGAGGTACCTCGCTCGAGATACTTCGAAGCTTCAACATAATGAATAAAGAGAACCTACCGAAGATCTTCACCCGCCAAGGGCATCTAGGACCAAGGTAAGTGGACAGAGCAGGTATTAACACTCCATTTGTGAGATATAACCGAAGCCAACACAGCAGGCCGGGTACGGCAGATTTCAGCCGAACAATGAATATAAAACCACCATTGATTGTGCACAACCATTTTCATAAGCAACAAGCGTAAAGGAACTTTCAAAAACCGGTCTTTGGCGAGGATGAGCAACCGCATAAGTTTTGACCTCATGAGGTCCACCAACACTTCAAATTTAATTAATTAATTAATTAATTAATGCTGCAGGCCCAGGTTCGACCCAAGGAGGAGCTCACCCGAAATGTCCGCTCCGCGAGTGTGCTATCAAAGCGGTAACATATGTCAACTGCTATCAAAGCGGTAACATATGTCAACGATGACACAAGACATGTGATTTGAGCCAAAAAATTCGGAATCGTGAATTGCAAGCATGACGATTTGCATTGCTCCGTGTCACAGCGCAGATCACGTTTTTGAGTCACATCGGGCCTCTTAATTTGCCAAGTTCGTTCCCGCGGACGCCGCAAGTGGTCATTCCGGTGCCCCCTAGCAAAGCTCATTCACGCACATATTTTACAGTGAGAGAGGAAATAGGGTAGAAAGCATGAAAAAAGGATTATGACATGCATTCAACACTAAATTATGTATAAATAAAATATACACAGAATAAACAACAAACAACCAAAACAGTATAATAACTATCACCAAGCAATTGGTAATCAAGAAAACATCACTATGTTCTATAGTACGCATCAGCGGACTGTCGTGAAGACAAATTAGGGCAAGTTCATTCCAGATATTACCGTTTGGCGGAAGAAAGAACATTTAAAAAGTTTAGTTCTGGCACTACAAGGCGGAAAATACTTGCCATGTTGGCGTCGTGTTAGTCGTGCGATAAGTTGAACCAATAACCAAACTAACCAATGACACCTGCCTTACGTTGATGGCAACAAACAATGAAAACTTAGTTCTGAAAATTTTTCCTTGTTTGTTGAGGGTTTGAATGCCAAGTGCTGTTATTCAATAAGTGGGTGAGTCATTAGTACTCTATTTAAAATAAACTAAATGCATGGCCTTTCAGTGTATCTTTTCCAATGCCTGAATAAAAAGCTCAGTATGAGGATCCCAAACTGTACACCCACCCCCACAGGCAATCTCTTGGTTCAGCTTCACCACAATGCAATCGAGGATTGATTGACCGATGCATGGCGCCGACAAAGCGAATTCGGCGGATCACAGCAACGTCAATCCATTTAAATTAAAATGTGTTCTGCGCTGTGGCGCGGCGCTTTTGCGCGATAACACAGCGCAGACCGAACCTTTGAGTCAGATAGCATGCTTAGTATCGTCATTCACCGAAATTCGAAAGTTGGTTGCAGGAATTCATGTTGAGTGCAGTGGGTTGAAGCTGAGTCATAGGACTGCATTATAGTTCGCGCTTTCTGAAATCGCAGCAGGTGGACTTCACCACAACGCTCCAGAACCAGAGCGCTCGTCCTTGTCTCCCTCGTCCTGTGTTTTTTTACGGCGCTTAATAAAGTTACAATGAACAATTACCCTAACAAAATGTACAAATCCGGAGAATGACGAGGCTCCGCATGCGATTAGAGTTCAATAAAAGAACCTGCGCTGGGACAACAGCGCGCAAGGCGTGCATGAGCGCTGTTATCCAAGAGCAGATTAAAATTTTTTGCTCTAATCGCATGCAAGAGCCACGTCATTCGTTATATTGGTCATGCTGACTGGTCCTTCTGATTTGTTGTGGTGAAGCCCCCCTTCTGCGAATTTTTAGAGTGTGCATGCCATAGCATTTCATACTAATATATACTAGAGGGAAATGTGGCGCCACCGTCTAGGGAAGCCGCCCTTCAGCGAGCGTTCCTTCATTACCGGCCAGGCACGTTCCGCTTGTCCTTGGCATGGGTCATGAATAGGCTTAGAAGGGCCGATGGCTGCAAAAAAAGCAACAATATTACTGTGGAAGATTATTTATATTTGTTTTGTTCCTATAAAAATGAAGCCCCCCAAAATTTATTTCCCAGTGATTATTTATGGGCTTAAAAAGAAAAAAGATGTTACTATTTTTGTTATTTTTGGTTTCGAGATAGAAAAGAAGCCATGTGGCTAACCAAGCCAAGTAGGCGAGGAACATCACTAGCAGCAATGGCGGTGCCTACGACGGCCAGCGACGGCAGCGCCAGATTTTTCTCTAGTATATAGTAGTATGAAACTTTGTGGTGCATGCATTCTTAAGTCATGCTCTTTTTAATGGAAGTACAAGCGAGGACTGCAATGTCTACATGAGCATCACTTACCTTGGCCCGAATTAGACAAAGATTGCTAAGTGCTGGTGCACATATGATAAGAAATGGCCGCGTATCTGCTTGTTTCGTGACTATAGTCGACTGGCGCCTCTGCCATGTAAATGCCTTCCTTCTCTTTCCCGCTCACCTCTCATGCCGTCCTCCTTCCGTCTCGTTACTCCCAAGATAACACGCTAGAGGTTTGCTCAAGTAAATTTAAATTTACCGCGTTCTACTGCTCCAGGCCGGTGCTTCGATGCCACCGCTGCCATGCGACGGAGACGCGCGTGATTCGAGGCACATTACTACAATGTCTATGAACCACATTGCCTTGCTCCACGTGTATTCCAAGCGGAACGTGGAACCTATGTAGTGAAACCTTTCCTTATTGTTGCTGTTTGATTCTTCAACTTCCGCCAGGAGCTATAGTGGCGCGGGCATCAGCAGGCGGCGATTTTCTCTAGTTCATGTAAAATTTCATTTGATATCGCAAAAAACAAGAATCCATAAATTTTTAATAAAGGAACATTGCAAATATCAATTAGGTTTTGATTTTCTGCCTCACATGTTTGCATAATGACTTGTTCTTGTTCAACAATGTTGTCAAGTATGAAGATTGCCACAAGACTTAGGCATTTAGGTTTGGCTGTGGGTATATAAGAAGGCTGTCATACACTTCCTTCTTCAGCGACAATGGTAGGCTGCTATTCATTATCTGAGAATGTCTGCCATATGCACCCCACCCCATTCTTGTCTTTCTAATTATCTCTGCCTCATGGTTGGGATCTGGGGTCACAACTTGGCCTAAGTAGATATAATCGCTTACCACTTCCACTGCCTCGCCACCT
Organism: Haemaphysalis longicornis; assembly: GCF_048455015.1. Classification (NCBI taxonomy): domain Eukaryota; kingdom Metazoa; phylum Arthropoda; class Arachnida; order Ixodida; family Ixodidae; genus Haemaphysalis; species Haemaphysalis longicornis. The sequence continues at coordinate 366,161,124 of NW_027526203.1, read as the reverse complement.
ATCTCAAACCGCTGTGCTGTCCCGAGGTTCTTGATCATTACTTTAGTTTTCTGCATATTAATTTTCAGGCCCACGGTTCTACTCTGTTCGTCCAGTGCGGAAAGCATGCTTTGCAATTCGTCCCCCGAGTTACTTAGCAAGGCAACGTCATCAGCAAATGTGAGGTTACTGAGGTATTCTCCATTAACCCTTACTCCCACCTGTTCCCAATCCAATGTTCTGAATACTTCTTGTAAACATGCTGTGAATAACATTGGAGAGATTGCGTCTCCTTGTCTGACACCCTTCCTTATAGGTATTTTACTGCTCTCCTTATGCAGGATGATGGTAGCTGTGGACCCATTGTAGATATCCTCTAGTATTCTTACTTAATGCTCATCTGCCCCCTGGTTCCGTAATGCCTGAATGACTGCTAGGGTTTCGACCGAGTCAAATGCTTTCTCATAATCTATAAAGGCTATATATAGTGGTTCAGTATACTCAGCGCACTTCTCTATCACCTGATTGATCGTGTGAATATGGTCCAGTGTTGAATAGCCTTTACGGAACCCTGCTTGTTCTTTAGGTTGACTGAAATCTAAGGTTGCAGAAATTCTGTTAGCGATTACCTTAGTAAGTACCTTGTAGACGACTGACAGTAAGCTGATCGGGCTGTAATTTTTCAAGTGCTTCATGTCGCCTTTCTTATGGATCAGGATGATGTTCGCGTTCGCATTCTTCCAAGATTCCGGTACACTGGCGGTCATTAGGCATTGCGTGTACAGGTTTGCCAGTTTTTAAAGTAAAATTTCTCCGCCATCCTTCAAGAGGTCTGCTGTTATCTGATCCTCACCAGGTGCTTTGCCCCCTTTCATTTCTTTGACAGCTGCATCTTACCGGCATGACAGCTGCATCTTACCTGTATGACAGCTGCATTTTACCGGTACTCACCTACGGGGCAGAAACCTGGAGGCTCACTAAGAGGGTTCAACTTAAATTGAGAATGACTCAGCGTGCAATGGAGCGGAAAATTATAGGTGTAACATTAAGGGACAAGAAGAGAGCGGAGTGGGTCAGGGAACAAACACGTGTTAAGGACATATTAGTAGAAATTAAGAAAAAGAAATGGACGTGGGCAGGGCATGTAACGCGAAGGCAAGATAACCGCTGGTCATTAAGGGTAACAGAGTGGATCCCTAGAGAAGGCAAGCGTTGCAGGGGGCGGCAGAAAGTTAGATGGGCAGATGAGATCAAGAAGTTTGCGGGGGTAAATTGGTCACAGTTGGCACAGGACCGAGGTAATTGGAGAATAATGGGAGAGGCCTTTGCCCTGCAGTGGGCGTAGATAGGCTGATGATGATGATGGTGATGATGATGATATAAGAAGACTATTGCGCAGATTCAGTTTTACTTTGGCAGGGTGGCTGAATCGAGTCACAGGCAGACAGACAAACAGACACACAGACAGAACGAAATTTCTGCGTTTAAGTAGCCCAAGAAAGACTATCGTCTTAAATAAATGAGTACTTCAAGAGAAGGTATCTAGCTTCTTGTGCGGCTCCAAAATATTTATGTTCATCTGCTTCAATTATATGTTGGGATGGAAGGATATGTGTGAAGGACAGGTTTTCCATTTGTTAGTTGTTGCAATGAATACAGTTTTGTCAGCATTCAGATTCATACGCCTACTGGTGACAGTATGACTGAATATAGCGAAGGTTATAAACTAGCGCTTTATTGGTCTTATCTACAAGTGATTTCGCCGAACAACGCACAATCATCGGTGAACATTCTAAATTCAGTTTCCTTGGTTACTACGTTATCAATGTCGTTATTGTAAATTAACCGAAACAGGGGACCAGACTCGCTTGAAGAACACAAGATTTACTTGTAAAGGGGTACAAGTCTGTGGATCAATGCTATAAAATAGATTGCGGTTAGTTAAATAGGAAAAAGCCCAGTTCATTATGAATTCAGGAAAAACAATCGTTTGAAGTCTATAAATATTTTGCCATTATTAACAATATCGAACGGTTTGCTGATATCTAAAAAAATGGCACCTACACTCTAAGAAGCCCCCGTAGTGCGTCTTCACAAACAATGCTCCAGAATGACCACTCGAAGTGGCCTAGTGTGCAAATAAGACGAATTACGGGACCGAGCATGCAATTTGAATGGAAAGAGGCATCTGCGCAGGGACATTGCGCACTGCAAGACGCCCTTCACGCTTTGTGTGTTGTCCCTGTGCGCTTTTTTTTTTTTTTTGTTAAATCGAATGCTGGACTTCGTCATTCGCCAAACTTTCACACTTGGTTACTTCAATTGGCCATTCTGGAGCGCTGTGGTGAAGACGACCTGCAGGGACTTCTTAGAGTGTACCTGATTTGTTTTATTACGAACGGTTGCGTGTCTGTGAATAACGGCCATTATTTGCGTTACGATGGAAAAGCTTCTCCTGAATCAAAGCTGTAAGGGGTGAAGGAAACCATTGTTGTTCAGAAAATTGTTAAATGCGTGTAGCTACGATATACTCAAGTAATTTCCAGCGGGAGGAAGGTATCCATATGGGACGATAGTAAGGCATTAGTGCTTATCACTCTTTTTCAACACGGGTACAACAAGCAGCGCTAGCCAGTCATGACGTAGTGTTGCCGAAAGGATGGATGCGCGGAAAATAATGACAAAAATCTCCAGACCAGTTCGGCCTGCTGGTGTGCAGAAGAATTTTTGAAGTTAAGTATCCTTGTATCCCGTCAGACAAGGAGAAACAATCTCCCCAATATTTTTCACAGCATGTTTACAAGAAGTATTCAGAACGTTGGATTGGGAACGGGTTGGAGTAAGGGCTAATGGAGAATACCTGAGTAACCTCAGATTTGCTGATGACGTTGCCTTGTTAAGTAACTCGGGGGGGGAATTGCAAAGCATGCTTACTGCACTGGACAAACAGAGTAGAACCGTGGGCCTGAAAATTAATACGCAGAAAACTAAAGTGATGATTAATAACCTCGGGACAGCACAGCGGTTTGAAATAGGTGGCGAGGCCGTGGAAGTAGTAAGCAAATATATCTACTTAGGCCAAGTTGTGACCCCGGATCCCAACCATGAGGCAGAGATAATTCGAAGGATAAGAATGGGGTGGAGTGCATTCGGCAGGCATTCTCAGATAATGAATGGCAGCCTACCACTGTCCCTTAAAAAGAAAGTGTATGACAGCTGCATCTTACCGGTACTCATTTACGGGGCAGAAACTTGGAGGCTCACTAAGAGGGTTCAACTTAAATTGAGGACGACTGAGCGCGCAATGGAACAGAAGATGATAGGTGTAACATTAAGGGACAAGAAGAGAGCGAAGTGGGTCAGGGAACAAACGCGTGTTAAGGACATATTAGTAGAAATTAAGAAGAAGAAATGGACGTGGGCAGGGCATGTAATGCGAAAGCAAGATAACCGTTGGTCATTGAGGGTAACAGAGTGGATCCCTAGAGAAGGCAAGCGTTGCAGGGGGCGGCAGAAAGTTAGATGGGCAGATGACAACAAGAAGTTTCCGGGGATAAATTGGTCGCAGTTAGCACAGGACCGGGGTAATTGGAGAATAATGGGAGAGGCCTTTGCCCTGCAGTGGGTGTAGATAGGCTGGTGATGGTTATGATGATGATGATTATGATTATGACGATGATGATCCCGCTCAAGCTAACCTGTGAAGTGAGGCTGAGGTGAGGGCGGGGCATTGGCCTGTTGATTGCGTGTGTTCAGCCGACGAGATTGACGTTGAGTGAGGCAGAACCTTGAGCTGAAATTTGAATGAGGTACATAATCAGCCTGACTACTTATTTGCGGGGACGCACTTCTATCTATTCGTTCTTCTATTGTTCTCGAAGAAATCAAGCATGCTTTCTAAATAAATGTCCCTTAAATTTGCTAACAAAAATTGAAAAATATACTGAAGTTATTACATTTTAGCAAGCATTGAATTACGCAGGTAATTTAAAAAAATTGCTAGGGGGCTAGTTGGTTCATGATTCTTAAATATGTTTAGCGCAAAAAACCAAAGACGGTACACAAGAAAGGAGACAGGCGTTATAACTTTCAACTGAACTTTAATCACCGAAATCCAACGGCACCATCAGTGCATTGATGAAAATGGTGCCGTCGGATTTCAGAACTCGGCTGGTGTGTCAGTGGACCACTCCATTTAGTTGCATGAGTTTTGTTTAAAGTCCGCTGCTGAGCACGAGGTCGCGGGTTGGATTCCCGGCCGCGGCGGCCGCTTTTCTGATGGAGGCTAAAAGCAAAAATGCCCGTATGTAGGAGATTTCGGCGCACGTTAAAGATCCCCAGGTGGTCAAAATTAATCCGGAGCCTTCCACTACCGCGCGCCTCATCGCCTGCATTGCGTCGGCGCGTTAAACCCTACAATCAATCAAATCAATTTTATTTAAAGTCTCCTTTCTCTCCTTTGACAACGGTCTGTTTCTGGAAAGACAAGGGATTTGACAATTATGAATCCGCATATTTTTTAAACGATTTAAATTGTAGTTATTTATTAAGGATCGTTCATCAATCCTCTTTCATTTAATTACCTTTCCTGTAAATGTTCTTTTAATAGCAGCGCTAGCTACTGAAACGAATAATTGAAATTGCGAATTTGTGACGACTTAGTTATGCTCAATGTTTATTTTTTTTTAATTGCGAAATGTATGCATATCTAATTCACGGTTGAGACCTAATTGTGGCCTGTACAAAATAAGTACCACTTCAATGGTGAAAAAATCTTGCAGTCAATTCGTTCTTGCTTTCACACTTAGACATTTAGAGAGTGCTAGTAGTTCATCAACCGGTTATTTGTGGATGCTAGTAAACAAAAACAAACCTATGAACGCAACGACCACCCAATCCCGAGAAATACAAGCACGCGCGGTTCCTCCCTTTGGATGTAATGGCTCGTTGGATCTAGTGACGCGTTGGATCTAGGGACTCGGATGGATTTCTTGACTCGTTGGATCTAGTGACTCGGTTGGATCTCTTGACTCATTGGATCTTCTGACTCGGGCATCACGTGACCTAGTGGATCTCCTGACTCGTTGGATCTAATGACCCGTTGCATCTAGTGAACATAAGCGCAGGAGTTAAGGCAGGAACATTTTTGCCCCCGCCGCCTTCCATTCCGGCTTTACAAAATGAACAAAAGGGCGCCCCTCAGCTTACTGCTTGGGTAGCGGGTATGCTTTCTAGCGCTGCACGTCTTTATTTATTCTTTTTCCACAGCTCGTGTTGAGTTCGTAAGTGCACACAACACTTTCAAAAGAAAGGGGCAACGTCTTTTGAGGCTAACCACGCTGCGAGCACTCGGCTATCAGTCAGGGAGTAAGGAAAATGTAAAAAAATTAGGAAAAAGGGCGCGGAGACCACTGCAGATTAGTCACGGGAAAGTGAGCCTGCTACCGTGACGTTCATGTGAAAGGTACACGTGACGGCGGTTGCGGGGGGACCGCGGGATGGGGATATTTTGTGCACAGGTTCTCTGAAAGCCTGACTTTGGGTGGGGGAGGTGGGGGTGGGGGGGGGGGGGGTGCCTTACTGATAATTTTAGTTCGACGTGGCAGCCGCTAGGAGGACCGGTGCTGGAAAGATCCATTTAACCTTATAACCCAGGAGTTGTTGTCGGTTTTCTCGCTCTTTTTTTACATTTTCAGATATAATTATAATTTTCACAACTTAGGTTAGTTTTCGGTGTCATAACTTTTTTCTGTTCGCTAGGTTGTGTTAGATTCGTTAACGTTAGGCTACTTTAGTGGAAGGCGAAGCAGTGACAGACTACAGCGCCTAGTATATTCTAGGCACTACAGCCCTACGGGGCGTTTTTCATCAAAACAATACCTGTGGGCGTCACTTTAGTGGGGGACTTATAAAACCGTCGGGCGGCATATAAATGCACTCGACTTCCTTGAAACGATTTTTCGTGTAAATATTTGTTGAGAATCGTTAATCGATGACGTTTTATTCTTTTTTTTTTCGGCATCTCCGATTGCACTGGAAAAAACGTGTATTGATACTGCAGTAAAGTCTGCATGCAGACTTAAGACGCGGCCTACGCCGTCTTCTTGACCCCAACCGCGGCCGGAGCCCCGCTAGCCGTTCCCGGTCCGCCGGACTCCTGATCTATTTCTCTGAAGCAGGGGCTTCATACGCGCTGCCCGCGGACCGCACGCGGCCCTCGGACCTTTTGACTCGAACCTATTTATTACAAATGTTCTTGTTCGCAATTCTGCATTATTTTAGGCCAGGTGATTGTTATGCGGCATTGTCAAAAACGACTGTTTATTTGTTGAATATTTGGTGGAATATTTGAACCTTTCGGAAGCTTCGCTTTAAAAACGCAGAAAGCCAAAACGAACAACTTCAGCTGCGGTGCGCACAGTTGGTAGCAATTAAAATGCGAGAACTTCGTATAAAAACTGAACATCTGTCCTGTTCAGCTTTTAGACAGCGAAGCTGTTAGATACTAATGAAAATGATGTTACGAAAGGAGTTACAAAAGCGCTTTGAATTGCAATTTAGCAATACAGTTGACTCATATTAATATGAACTCAATGAGGGCCGCAAAAAGCTTCGAAATAACACAGCTTTCAAATAAGCAGAATCCCGCCATGGTGGCCCAGTGGCCAATGCATTGTGCTGCTGGGCCCAAGGACGCGGGTTCGATTCCCGGCCGCGGCAGCCGGTTTTCCGATGGAAGCGAAAACGCCGGTGTGTTCGAGATTTCGGCGCACGATAAAGATTTCCATGTGGTCTAATTTATTCCGGAGCACTCCACTACGGCACGCCTCATCGCCTGCGAAGCGTCGGCGCGTTAAACCTCATAATCAATCAATCAATCAGTCAGTCAGTCAGTCAGTCAGTCAGTCAGTCAGTCAGTCAGTCAGTCAGTCAGTCAGTCAGTCAGTCAGTCAGTCAGTCAGTCAGTCAATCAATCAATCAATCAATCAAACAAACAGAAGTACCATGAAAGCATTGTCATGACTACGCTACTCGTCTTCCTTCTTGATTTTGGTCGGAACCTCGACTTTCCTCGCAAATTCAAGCGCACGACATTGTTTGTCCTGAGTGTTAAGACTCATCGCTATAGTTGGAGCTTGAAGCGTCCAGCACGCAATCTGCTTACACGGAGTTGTGTGCAGCAAAGAACGTACAAAGAACGTAGGGATGCGTACGATGGCGCGAGTTTCAACGGAACTGGCTGTGCGCGGCCGCAATTGCCTAGGCGCCGACATAACTCGGTACACGGTGGTGTTCTGGCGCCGAAAAATTGGAATTTCATCGAGAAATGACGACCACACGTATGTTTTTATTCAAAATAGCTTCCAATTAACCGACATAATTGGTTTCGTCTTCGAATTATCGGGCAATTTTTCCATTGAATTGCACGTATAATTGCCGAGACCAGCTAGAACATCACTTCAAGTTAACCGAAAATTCTGATTAGGCTTCTTTTAACTATGGAGAGTAGACTTTATCTTTTTTGCTAGCGTATTGATCGGACGTAGTTCGAACGAGCCGAAGGGACACAATACGATTGTTATTTGCGATTTAAGCTATTTCTCAGTTCAATATAGTAATCAAATTTGAAATGGCTGCAGTTTTATTCTAACAGAAAAACATCAGGTTGCCTGTTTTACGTTGTTTTCGAGGCGGTAATGGAATGTCTTAGGAGTAACGGCTTTATGTTCGTTCTATCAAAACTGCGACTGGTAAAATACCCATAATATCGCCTAAGCTAAAACTCCCCACGACCATGTATCCGCCTCAGAAGTCAGAGTTCATTTATATGTTTCGGGATTTCCTTACGAAAACAAGAGTTACAGCCATTTTCTGTAACCATTCTCATCCCGTAGATGTTCACATCTTTACAACAAAAGAGAATTCCTCAACGCTTACCATTTCACTGTGGACCACGTAATTACGACAAGTAAATGGGGACAACGCGGGGACAACGCGGGCCATTATGCGAGCCAAAGACGCCAGGATGTGCACTCGCCGTGATGATAGATCTGTGAGGCGGCACCATAATTTTACCTGTGATGTCTATGCTGGATTTAAAGCTACAGCAGTTTCCCGAATAAGTTGGGGCTTTGTCGCAAAGCGTAATCTGCAGAACGATCCTGCTGACATAACAGGGCAAAGTAGAAATGCACACGAGTGAGCGACTTACAGCTGCACTGCAAAAAAAAAATTAACTTCATTGCCACCTACTCGCAAAAAAAATGGTGTATAACAAATAGTTGAATAAAGGAAGACCATGTGCTGCTTTCCGGCTTACTGCAATTTTTGCAGGTGTGATTACTATAAAGTTATTGAGCGCAGTACAATGACTTTTCCACAGCCAATGGTGGGGCAAAAGCTTGCTTTGGGCGCAGTTTCAAGTTTATAACTTTGTTCTCCAAGGCTTCATGGTCTTCGAAATGTCCCTTTGAAGCGTATGAGTAGTAACTTTTGATATTTAATCACACGCAAACTATTCAGATTTTCAAATCCAAGTCCACTGGTTGGTAAGTGCGAAATATCTCTTTTTCTTGTGAATTAACTAGGTTCCCGTCCAGTCAGCAGGAAAGCTGGGGAGGAAAGCTGGGGAGGAATCAATAATAACAGAGTGATTGTTCATCGATATTCCGTCTTGCACGCCAACTGGAGGTTGGGGTGGCTTTGCGCTTACCGGGGGACTTCTCTTTGCCAAAGTAAAATGAGGGCCATGAAGACGAAGTTTTCAGTATGACAACGAAATTTATGCACGCATATTTTCATTTGTGCAAGATGGTAAAACAGGGGAAAGCATCCGTATTGACGACCTGGGAACAGATCCCTGTTCGGCGAATCCGATTCGCTCTTTCCAGCGACGCCAGTGACACCGCGCGGATTTTGTCCAAAGCCGGGATACGGTGATCGGCGGACCGGTATACGTCGCTCCGGCGGCATCCGTGCGGCTTCGCAGAAGCGAAAGGAAAATAGATATCGCAAGTATAGTAATCGACAATGCCGTCTAAATAATCAGAAAATATAGGCTGAACGAGCGTTCATATTATCTCAACTTTCTTGAGGCAAGCAGCGGGTAAATGTGAAAGAGTTTTGGGACTTGCCGGTGTCTGCTGCGGAGAAAAACGGAAGCCTTCTGGAACCACCCGTGCGTACGGGGTGCCTAAAGTATTATTTACTGAATTGCGTCTGCCACATTTAATAGTTCTTTGCTATGAGGGCGCCGATTTTGTAGGCTCTTTGTATCACCATGTGATCGTCTTTTTCGGTAACTATTTACATTCATTACCGCATAATGTGTCAACCGATCTTGGCTTATGTGTTGATAAATTGCTTCAATTCCACTTTCAAACATATAAGCAGCAGAGGCTGTCCAATCCGCTTGCTTCTATTTTCAATAAAGAAACAAATAAAAACTTTTTGCACGCGAAGGCGACAAGCAAATGTCGGGATGCGTTTATTGATTAATGACTGAGTATACAAATAATTATGTCGAAGCAAGATGTTTTAGCAATGACAAAAAAGTAACTGGTTCTGATAGTGCGAGCTCCTGAATGCATTTGGTAGCCCCCGTTTTCGTTTTGGTAATAAGCATTGGCGCACTTTAAAATCTTACCGGCAGTCCAATCAACATAACGTAATTTCAGCCAGACGATTTCTCTTAAAATAATTACTACAAGCCAAAAGCGCCCCTGTAAATTACTGCCTGTATTTTCATGTACGCTTCAATATCCCACGTAGGCTTATAATTTTGTTTTATATATAATGCTAACACGTACGTTCGTTTGTGTACAACTTGAAACGACGTAATAGGAGCCTCGTATTCACGGTTTGACTGCCCAAAGTGACAACTAGGTTTTACGACACCCAAGCAACAAGCAAAACACCGTAATACGCACATATCGCCCGCGCATGGGCTTCTGCTTAGTATGCACACACTGAAATGAACATGTTTAAATTAAAACGTGCACTGCGATGACGTACACTGCAATAATATCCCAAAACTTAGCGTTGTTTCTTATGTAGCAGGTTGTTTGCCCAAGAAGGCGGGATTGTATTGAAACCACTTCAGTGTGGCCTGAGCCTTGCACTGCGGATTGCCTCGCAGGCAGCGCTTTTTACACCACAGCAGACACCCTGAAACGAATCGAATGTTGTCTCGCAATCTGCAACGTATGCATGTTTGTTTTTCAAGAAAGTAGTTGTTTCAAGCGGAACTACGGGGTTTTAGGCCGCAATTGATGCTGGTGCACATGCTGCTACGAAGTATGCTACTAGAGTGTACTAGAAAAAAAGAAAACTTCTAGTACACTCCAATACTACGAAGGCCCGATCACCGTCTCGTCCGCCATTGCCGTTTTCCGCAGCGCCATCTGTAGGGGCTGGAAATAGCGGATAGAGCAGAGCACCGTACACAAAAATACCGGAATACTGAAATATACGTCCACTCGCAGGGAAGAATTTTTCACCTTCCCCCTCGCGCCTCTTATCCCTCGGTCGCCCACGTCGTCCGCTTCGGCGCGTTCTTGGAAAACTGTGCATTGAGCTCCTGAATTGGCTGCCTTAGATAGCGGACGCTGCAGCGCGCATTAATTTAAGCGACACGAATGGTAGCGGTGGCCCGATCCAAGTCCAACAGTTCTAGGCGAGCTCCCCCCGAAGCCGGCACCATGCACGCCCCTTCCGCCGTTCCCATGTGCCGAGAGAAATTCGGGGAGGGACAGGTGGCTGACCCTTAGGGCGAACGTCCATCGGGATTAAGAATCTAATACTTGAGGAACAAAAAAAATAGAATAACACATTCGTTTTGGAGGTATTTTTACAAGGCCTTTTCGGTGCATGAACATACGATTACACGCACAGTTAAGCACCGGCATGTTCCAGTGCTGGTAGCACTGTGGAAGAAAGCTAATAAGCTCACACATCAGTACAAGACCAACGGTAAAAGATATGAAACCCTCCGTCAGATCAGACACCTACAAGCTCATCAAGCAACACGGGGAAGAACTTAGTAGAGCTCAATGGGTCTCTACCTGTGAGCGGCTCGGCAAAGCTAAAGGAATGAAGCAGCTGTGGGCAATCGTCCTAAAAATGCTCAACAAAGGCAGAGGTCCTTCTCCGCTAGAAACTCTTACTCTCCGCCAAGACAGCGACACGCTCGAAGAGGAAATCATTCAATCGTTTTTTTCCTCACGCCAGCCTCACGCCACCTGCTCACATCGAAACACCCAAGCTCGAGTCCACAAACGCAGAATTAGACGCCCCCTTTACGCTGGGAGAACTTCATGCCGCCCTTAAGCATGGCAGAAGTGACTCAGCACCGGGACATGACAGTATCACTTGGAAGATGTTGCGGAACTTAACCGAAGACACTGAGACAGCTCTGCTGAAAATCATAAACGAGCAGTGGACCATGGGAACAGTCCCGGAACACATGCGCCTTTCAATTATTAATCCGATACCTAAACCGGGAAAGGACCCGACAAAAGACACCAATCTCCGCCCCATATCGCTGACACCAACCTTATGCAAACTCGTGGAAAGAATGATACACACCAGGATAACCCACTACATCGAATATTGCAAGCCAGGCTTACACCCGTCTCAGGCCGGGTTCAGACCCAACATGGGAACTCATAATAACCTCTGGCTGCTTCGGAGGGTCCTGAACCGAAACTCAAGAAAGGGACCACCAGACTACATCCTGGCAGTCGACATAAAGAAAGCGTTCGACAATGTCAAGCAGGAACACATTCTGTCTAATCTGGCCGGGATTTACCCCAGTCAGCGTGCTCTCGATTGGATTGCCAGATTCCTGGAGGCCCGACCAATTCGACTTCGGAGCACCAGCAGTGTCCAGCCTGTGACATATTATCTCGATCGTTGTGTCCCTCAGGGCTCGATTTTGGGTCCCCTGCTTTTCAATGTAGCCATGCTTACTGTGGCCCAAGAGCTTGAAACCAATACTGGCGCCCGCTACAGCATTTATGCGGACGACATCATCATTTGGACAGAGGGACGGGACTACAGTGGGAATATTGAAGATATGGCCACCGAGCTCCAGGCTGCGCTAATTGCACTTGAGGAAACTCTTCCAAAACTAGGACTTACATTACCGCCGGAGAAAACGGAACTCCTCTATGTCAATGGAAGGCGGAGTGCCCTCCTGGCAGGGGAGGCAATCACGTTAACACTGGGGCAACATGAAATCAAGACTAAGCATGGACATGTCAGAATTCTCGGCATTCCTATACACAGCTGCAACACGGGCCACCATTGGATCATGGAACTCAAAAGGCAATGGTCTGCGGTCCTACACGCAATCAAACGCGCTTCCAACAAGTTCGGCGGAACACGACACACAGCCTGCACTATCCTTTTGAGATCTATTGCAATTGGTAAGATCACCTACGGGGGTACAGTCGTAACCCTGTCGAAAACAGCTGAAAAGACATTGCAAGTACTCCACCGACACATCCTTCGGACTATCACGGGGCTTCCCAAGTTCACCGATCTACGAAAGCTTCGGGACCTTGCACCCCTACCGCCAATCGAGGACATCCTCAGAAGCGCTCAGTCGTCATTGGACAACCGGCTGCACCTCACAATACAGGGCCAAGACACCTTGCTTTGGGACACCCGACGAGTCTGTACAGAAGCCCGGGTTACACCAAGCGAAACAACCACCTTGAGTTTCCCTACCCTGCACCCCTCCAAGACTTGCACGCCCCCCGCAAATGACGCCACTTCAGCCAGAGAGAACCTCTCCCATAGGCACAATCAGCACAACGCCAATGCGGTATTTACTGACGCCGCTCTTAATGGATTTCGCCTGGCCTTGGCCTGGTACAAACCCTCGACAAGAGAAGCCAGACGTTACGTCTGCACACTGGACCACGCAACACCTGCACAAGCAGAACTTTTGGCTATCTGGACAGCTCTGAGGGACAACACCGGGCCTTCCGTCATATATACAGACTCATTTGAGGCACTACGTAGTATTGAGGACCCAAAAACAGACGACGCCACTGCTCAACGCATCCGCCAGATACTCCAGCACAAGCAGAGGAACGACATTGACGCCAGGTTCAGCTGGACGCCGGGACACGTCGGGGATCGCGGGGGTGGTAACGAGGTGGCACATGGTCTTGCCACCTCACAATCTGGAGTTATACCTGTACATCTCCAGCCTCTCCTGCTCGGATCTCTCGACCTCCGCGACCACCCCTACGCGGACTCGCTGCCAGGCGGCCACTTCGAAATGGCGCGAGTACGACGCTACCTCCGGTTTCTTCACCGCGAGAGATTAAAAAGCATTAACCCTCCACAAATCTTTAAGAATTTACCCCTCAGCCGATCGCAAGAAATATTTATTAACAAAGTACTTGCCAACACGGCCACTACACCTCATATGATCCATAAATGGCAGACACTTGCTGACCGGAAGAAGGGCATTGGCACCGCTGCCCCCTGCACATGTACCTTCTGCCACACTGTGTGTGAAGCAAACATGGACCATCTTATTCTGCACTGCTCCGCTTTTGATCTTCATAGACTAAACCATAGTGTTTTTCAAAATTCAGATATGGAAGCATTACATAGGGACATTCTCGAACATCCTCAACACCTGGTGACCTTAGCCGAGTTTGGCGTTTCCAGTGGCCTGGCGAGCGTGATTTAGTGGGCGTCTACCTCCCTCCCTACTCCCCCTCTTCCCCCTCCAGCGACCTTCGGTCCTCCCCTTCCTAATAAAAGAATTTATCATCATCACCAGTGCTGGTCGATTTCGGTACAAACAGACGTAGGTGATCCAGGAATTGATGATAGAAAAAAACAGTGAAGAGTAGCAATCAATTACAGATTTTTATGTTAATAATATTTTCTTTATCCCGGCATAATCATAAATGCACTGAATTTCTTCGAAACGAATTCTTCAGTAATTGTGTATTAAAGAGGGTTCCTCAATCATGTTGTATTGATTTGTCTTTGGGCAGTGTCTCAAAGATTTATTTTTCTTAAAGCGTGGTCTGTTCTCTTATTGTAATATTTACGCATAATTATGAATCCACATATTTTTAAACGATTCAAATTGTAGGTATTTACTAAGGATCGTTCCTCAATCCTCTTTTATTTATTACGCTAACGACTGAAACGAATTACTGTAATTGTGAATTTGTGACGACTTAGTTATACCCTCTGTTTATTTTTAATTGCGAAATGAATGCATATATAATTCACGGTTGAGATCTAATTGTGGCCTGTACAAAATCAGTACCACTTCAATGGTGAAAAAATCTTGCATTCAATTCATTCTTTCTTTCCCACTTAAGCATTTAGAGAGTGCAAGTACATCAACCGGTTATTCGTGGATGCTAGTAAACAAAAACAAACCGATGAACACAACGATTCCCCAATCCCGAGAAATACAAGCACGCGCAGTTCCTCCCTTTGGATGTAATGGCTCGTTGGATCTAGTGACGCGTTGGATCTAGGGACTCGGATGGATCTCTTGACTCATTGGATCAATTGACACGTTGGATCTAGTGACTCGGTTGGATCTTCTGACTCGGGCATCACGTGAGCTAGTGGATCTCCTGACTCGTTTGATCTAATGACCCGTTGGATCTAGTGACCATAAGCGCTGGACAACAACGTCTCCCATCGCTCTGGGGGTTGGAGATTGGGGGTGTTGGGTGGAAGGGGAAGGGGGGGGGGGTCTTGAGGTCTTTGCACTCGACTATGATGTGTGCCAGAGTGCCTCTTTCCGTTTAGCAGAAAGGACAGAGTGTGTCGTGCTCTGGCGGGTACATTCGGTGTAACAGAACGGGATGCGCTAGCGATTCCGCCTGCGTGCGCCGCAGGATCGTTTTCTGTTGCCTGGTTAGCTGCGGGTGCGATTCGGGAAGTTTGCAGCTCGCGTTTCTGTACATCTGAGTAATGTCTCTAAAGCTCATCACGGGATACGCTAGCTCAGCCGGCTCGTCCTCGGCCTGGATGGACAGTCCTCGGGCGTGGTGGTCGGCGAGGGCGTTGCCTTCCACCTTCGAGTGAGCCGGGACTCACACGAGCTCGATGGGTCGTCCCCGAGGCTTGTGCTTGGAGAAAATGGTTCGCGCCGCGCGAGAGATCACTCCCCTTCGGAAGCTTGCGTAGGCTGACTTCGAATCTGTGACCATGGTGTCCACGCTCGGTTGCATGAGTGCGAGGGCCACAGCTGCTTCTTCCGCCACGGCTGGGTCTGTCCTCCTCAGCGACGCGCTGACTATCAGCTTGTCGATGGACGTGGCTACCGCCGTTGCTCGGTAGCCGTGTTTTCTGAGCGAGGCGCCCGCGTAGAGTGCCCTAGGGTTCTCCTCCACCTGTCCGGCCAGGGCCTTGGCTCGCGCGGTCCGCCTCCCCTCGTCCTTCCCCGGTTGCATGTTCCTGGGGAGTGGCTTGGTTTGAATGGCCTCTTTCCACTGCTCGGGAAGAGCCGCCTTGGTTGGCAGTGGTTCAATCTACCATCCTATTTTCCGTAGGACGACCCGGCCATGCTCCGTTTGGCTTAGCCGTACCCTTTGGTTGGGCAGGTGAGCCTCGACCAGCTCCTCCACCGTGTTGTGGGCGCCCATGTCCAGCAGCTTCTCCGTGGACGAGTAGACCAGCATGCCCATTGCCTGCTTGGTTGCTTTACGCAGCATCGTGTTCAGGGTGTCTCTGTTTGCCTTCGTTAGCTGGAGGTACGGGTAGAGTAGGTAACCCTCGACACGACGAACGCCCGCGCTAGGAGCGTTGCGTCCTCCTCCTTTAGGCCTCTGTTAAGGTTAGAGACCCTTCGAATCAAGCTTAATATCTGTTCCGAGGTGTGTTTGATCTTCGTGACGGCCGCGTACGCTCGTCCGTCGCTTTGCAGCAGCAGGCCCAGGATTCTGATCTGTTGCGTTGGTTTGATGGCCATGCCGTCGTCGATGGTGATGATCACGTCGTTCGGCGGCAGTTCCTTCTTGGGTCTTCCCGGCTGAACCATGAGCAGCTCCGATTTCTGGGGAGTGCAGCTCAGCCCACAGGTCTTTGAATATTCGTGTACGGTCGTTGCAGCCCTCTGTAAGGCTTCCTCCACCCAGGCATCGGACCGGCTCGTTTCTTCCACGCCATAATATCGTCGGCGTAGAGCGCGTGGTCCACTCCTTCGATTTGCTTGAATTGTTTGGGCAGAGGCAGGAGGGCCAGATTGAAGAGCAGGGGCGACAACACCGTATCCTGAGGGGTGTCTCTGTCGCCGAACTCGACAGGTTCCGACTTCTCTTTTCCTATGCCAATGGTCGCTGTTCTTCTCGTTAAGAAGTCCTTGATGTAGCCGAAGGTCTTCCGACCGCATCTCGTCTTGTTTAGATTTTGGAGCACGATGGCGTGAGACACGTTGTCGAAGGCCCCTTTTAGGTCTAGGGCGAGTATCCCCCACGGCGCTTTCCCCGTTGCCTTCTTGACGACGAGTTTTTGCAGTTGGATCAGGACGTCCTGGGTGCCCAGGTGTTATCTGAACCCATACATGGTCTCGGGCATTTGTTTTGTTTCTTCCAAGTGTTTTTGAAGTCTGCGAAGGGCCATACGTTCCATCACCTTCCCCACGCACGACGAGAGGGAGATGGGCCGCACGTTGTCGATCGTCAGCGCTTTGCCAGGTTTCGGGATGAATCGAACCTCGGCCTCTTTCCATTCTTTCGGCCGCCGCGAGCTCTGCCAGGTTTCGTTGATGAGCCTCAGGAGGCCGCGGGCCACCGTTTCGCTCATGTTTCCGAGCAACTTGTACGTGATCGCGTCCCGGACGGGGGCGCTCTTTCTGTTGCTTTCGTCAATGGCCGACCAGAGTTCCGTCATGATGAACGGTCTGTCCAGCTGTTTGTTTTCAGGGCCTCCGTACCCCTCGGGCGTCGGGTAGTGGCCCCGCTCAGTCTTGAGGTATTTTACCTTCAGGTCTTCCAGTAATTTGCGGCCGTCCCCCTTGTACGTGTTGATGACCTTGGTGAGGTTGCGGTTGGTTGCGGTCTTGCTGCTCAGCGGGTCGATTAGGTGCCTGAGTACGCACCACGTCTTCCGTGCCGATAGCTTGTCCTGCAAGCCATCGCAAGTGCTCAGCCAGTTCTCTCGGCATAGCTTGGCCGCGTACTCGGCGATCTGTTTGTGGAGGACCGTGATACGTTTGACCACCTTCTTGTTGTGACGTTGGCGCTTCCATCTCCGCGTTAGTGACTGCCGGGCCGCCCACATGTGAGCCATCCTGGCGTCCACGAAAGGTGTCTGTGCCGTCGTCGTTATTTCTTGCGTGAACTTCTCGAGGGCCTTTTTCTGATCCCTCGCCCATTCGGCGTACGCTTGCTTTCTGTCGGCTTCAGAGAATCAACAGAAGCGTGAATGGGCATAAAAAGGACCAAAAGCCCCCACCGCCGAACATGTAGCCGCTGCTGCTGCCGCTGCAAAATTCACCTCACCAAATACCTGCGAATCCCTCTCAGGTTGAAGAGAAACTTGCCCGGTTGGAACACCGGCGTCAGGCCATAATTCTTCTTCAGCTTAAAAGGCTTTCCGAGCGACATTTTCACGAGTGTCTTTCACATCTAAGTATGCGCCCACCACCGGTTGCCGGCTTATGCACGCACGGGTTGGGGGGTTGAATGCGGGGAACTTGCGCGCAACAGCTGGCCTTCCAGCCACTACCGATGACATGCCCGTTGTTGCTGGTGGGTAATTAAACGTGAAAGTCTCATGGCTCAATCCGCCCTGTCAGCTGCCCGCCGTAATCAAGCGGTTTGGTTCTGTATTGGTGTTCATCATCATTATCACCAGCCTATCTACGCCCACTGCAGGGCAAAGGCCTCTCCCATTATTCTCCAATTGCCTCGGTCCTGTGCCAACTGTGACCAATTTATCCCCGCAAACTTCTTGATCTCATCTGCCCATATAACTTCCTGTCGCCCCCTGCAACGCTTGCCTTCTCTAGGGATCCACTCTGTTACCCTTAATGACCAGCGGTTATCTTGCCTTCGCATTATATGCCCTGCCCACGTCCATTTCTTCTTCTTAATTTCTACTAATATGTTTTTAACACCAGTTTGCTCCCTGACCCACTCCGCTCTCTTCTTGTCCCTTAATGTTACACCTATCATTTTCCGCTCCATTGCCCGCTGAGTCATTCTCAATTTAAGTTGAACCCTCTTAGTGAGCCTCCAAGTTTCTGCCCCGTAGGTGAGTACCGGTAAGATGCAGCTGTCATACACTTTCTTCTTCAGCGACAATGGTAGGCTGCTATTCATTATCTGAGAATGTCTGCCATATGCACCCCACCCCATTCTGATCCTTCTAATTATATCTGCCTCATGGTTGGGATCTGGGGTCACAACTTGGCCTAAGTAGATATATTCGCTTACCACTGCCACTGCCTCGCCACCTATCTCAAACCGCTGTGCTGTCCCGAGGTTATTGATCATTACTTTAGTTTTCTGCATATTAATTTTCAGGCCCACGGTTCTACTCTGTTCGCCCAGTGCGGAAAGCATGCTTTGCAATTCGTCCCCCGAGTTACTTAGCAAGGCAACGTCATCAGCAAATCTGAGGTTACTGAGGTATTCTCCATTAACCCTTACTCCCACCTGTTCCCAATCCAACGTTCTGAATACTTCTTGTAAACATGCTGTGAATAGCATTGGAGAGATTGTGTCGCCTTGTCTGACACCCTTCCTTATAGGTATTTTACTGCTCACTATGGAGGATGATCGTAGCTGTAGACCCATTGTAGATATCCTCTAGTATTCTTACATAATGCTCATCTACCCCCTGGTTCCGTAATGCCTGAATGACTGCTAGGGTTTCGACCGAGTCAAATGCTTTCTCATAATCTATGAAGGCTATATATAGGGGTTCAGTATACTCAGCGCACTTCTCTATTACCTGATTGATCGTGTGAATATGGTCCATTGTTGAATAACCTTTACGGAAGCCTGCTTGTTCATTAGGTTGACTGAAATCTAAGGTTGCAGAAATTCGGTTAGCGATTACCTTTTTAAGTACCTTGTAGACGACTGAAAGTAAGCTAATCGGCCTGTAATTTTTCAAGTCCTTCATGTCGCCTTTCTTATCGATTAGGATGATGTTCGCGCTCTTCCAAGATTCCGGTACCATTGCGGTCATTAGGCATTGCGTATACAGGTTTGCCAGTTTTTCAAGGACAATTTCTCCGCCATCCTTCAAGAGGTCTGCTGTTATCTGATCCTCACCAGATGCTTTGCCCCCTTTCATTTCTTTCAAAGCCTTCCTTACTTCTTCGGTCGTTACTGGTGGGATGTCTATCTCCTGTGAACTACTGTCTCGTTCGGCATTATCCTGTAAGTTCTGGCTACTGTACAGATCCCTATAGAACTCCTCGGCCACTGTGACTATTTTATCCCTATTTGCGATGACATTGCCTTGCTTATCCTTAAGTGCATACATCTGATTTTTCCCCATGCCAAGACGTCTCTTCACTGCTTTCAGGCTACCTCCATTCTTTACAGCGTATTCGATCCTCTCCATATTATACTTCCGTATGTCAGCTGTCTTACGCTTATTGATTAATTTCGAGAGCTCCGCTAGTTCTATTCTGTCAGCTGCGGTGGAGATTCTCATGGTTTGCCGTTTCCTGATTAGATCTTTCGTCTCCTGTGAAAGTTTACCACTATCCTGTCTAGCCATAGTGCCCCCGACTTCTACTGCACACTCCGTGATAATGCGTGTAAGGTTGTCGCTGGCTTCCTGTGTCGTAAATTCGGCTTCCTCGTTAAAAGCGGAATATCGGTTCTGCAGCGCGATCCTGAATTCTTCTACTTTACGTCTTACTGTTAGCTCATTTATCGGCTTCTTTCGTACTAGCTTGTTGCGGTCCCTCCTCAAATCTAGCCTAATTCGAGATCTTACCATACGGTGGTCACTACACCTTACCCTTCCGAGCACTTCCACATCCTGCACGACGCCAGTGTTATCGCATAATATCAAGTCTATTTCATTTTTGTGCTCCCCATTCGGGCTCCTCCAGGTCCACTTCCGGCTCTTCCGTTTACAGAAGAAGGTATTCATTATGCGTAGGTTATTCCGTTCTGCAAACTCAACTAGTAGGTCCCCCCTGCTATTTCTACAGCCCAGACCATAGTTCCCAACTGCCTTGTCTCCAGCCTGATTCTTGCCTACTTTAGCATTGATGTCCCCCATAACTACGGTATACTGTGTTTTTACTTTAGCCATTGCCGATTCCACATCTTCATAGAAGCGTTCCACTACTTGGTCGTCGTGGCTGGATGTAGGCGCGTAGCCCTGCACCACCTTGAGCTTGTACCTCTTATTGAGCCTAATTACAAGACCTGCTGCCCTTTCGTTAATGCTTTAGTATTCGTCTATGTCGCCAGCTATGCTTTTATTGACTAGAAATCCCCCTCCCAGTTCTCTTCTGTCCTCTAGACCACGGTAACATAGGACGTGTCCATTTTTCAGCACCGTAAGGGCTTCGCCTGACCTCCTAACCTCGCTAAGCCCTATTATATCCCATTTAATGCCCTTTAGTTCCTCCAATAACACCTCGAGACTTCCTTCGCTAGATAAGGTTCGCGCGTTAAACGTTGCCAGGTTCAGATTCCATTGGTGTTACACAGACAGTAATATGCCTACGGTGGAAGAATGAAACGGACAGCCACATATTTGTCCACTAGAACAAAGCTAGCTATGCTACGGCTGCATGCCATTCGCTTGGAGGAAGAAAAGGGGGAATTGAAGACTTGTCGGCCCGAACAGAAGCGCGAGTGGGCGCGAAAACACCGGAGAGCCGCAGCCGCCGCCGTTGCCGCCTCAAGTTCCAGCTCGTCGTGTAAGTCAATATTACTTGTTCAGCTTAAGCAGGTTTCAGAGTAACATTTACAACGGTGTTTTTCACTTCTAAGCACGTGTACATAACCGCTGGCCGGTTTACGCGTGCACTGGTTGGGGAGCGGAGAGAGGGGTTCACGCGCTACTAGAGGTTTCATGCCCTTTCTGATCACATGACCGTAGTGCCGCGGAAAGTTTAAATGTGTCCGTCGAACGGTCCTATGCGACCTTTCCGGTGCCCTCAGTGGTCGAGCGGATGTGGTTGGCGTGTTACACAAACAGTACGATGCCTACGACGCGGGAGGGAAGCAGACAGTTAATGTTTGTCCGCTGGAGTAAAGCTCGGGTTCTTCCGTTTCATTCAGCTAATTTGCTGGGAACGTTTTGTTTCTTGCACTCCGGGGACTGCGTCCAGCTTCGCAGCTCATCCTTCTTCCCTGATTGGAAGGGCACTAAATTTTTCTTCAGAGGCTAAAATATCACTGAAGGGACGATGTTTTGGGGCGTTTATTCAAGTGAAGCACATGTCAATAAGCCTAATCATCTACGTCAAGCTCATGTATACGAGAAAATAACAATGGCTATATGCGTGAGGGTTAACAAAAAGGCATTTATCCTATAATAGAAATGAAAGGAAATAGGGAATATTCCAGAAGGCGACCTATGAGACAAATGTACGGCTGGTTTGTTCCTTCCTCTGTCGAACGTTTTTGTCCCCTACCGGGGCGCATTCTCAAGTCTTGCGTAGCGGCAGTTTCGATGAGGAGCCGAAAAAAGAAGACCGGTTCATGTCGCTGAGTAAGCAAATAAGCAGCCAGCTTGCATGCCAAGTTGGCCATCATCCCTCCTCCAGCGCGGCCTCCACCTCGCAGTGCGCTACAAGTGTCTTCGCACGCCTGCAATTTCCTCACTTGTTTGCGCCTCTGTTCGGAAGGGCTCTGCTAAATAACCCCGCGCAGAGTTCCACATCTTCGCGCAGGCAAAGAAACATCGGCGCTTTCATGGGCATGCTCCGCCAAGGCCCACGAGAGGCGGAAAACAACTCCGTCAGACACACACCCGTACGGCCGCAGGCAGGCACAAAGGAAGAGTCACGAGGCGGTACGTAAAGGCGGCGCTCTGTCTTTTCAGCTTGGTTTCAAGAATGCCTCCCTGTTTATGTTTCAAAGATCAATGCCGACGATCGATGCCTCCTCTTCGTTCGCATCTCGGCCAGAAAGAGCGGTCGATCCCAATTCTTCGCTGCAGGAATTGGCCGGAATCTGGGCCTCTTCATCGCCAGAATGGAAAGACGCTTCCAGCTGGCGCGTTTGACATGCGCACAATGGCGGAAAGTGCGCCGTCTAGCGGGAAAATGGCCTGACCCAGACGTGCAATGGGAATAAAGTCACTCCGGGAGCTCTTCGGACGGATGGAGACGGAAAACAAACGAAAAGCGCCGGGAACGTAAAAGGTTGCGCT
This sequence comes from Haemaphysalis longicornis, assembly GCF_048455015.1. Taxonomy (NCBI): domain Eukaryota; kingdom Metazoa; phylum Arthropoda; class Arachnida; order Ixodida; family Ixodidae; genus Haemaphysalis; species Haemaphysalis longicornis. The sequence continues at coordinate 366,138,789 of NW_027526203.1, read as the reverse complement.
CCACTTTCCTGCCACCTTCCTTCCTTCGCTCAACGTCCTTTCCATTTGCCGCCTTCTTTTTTGCCTGCCCCCCCCCCCCCCCCTTTTTTTTTCCCTCTAGGTTCACCTTAAAAAGAGCACGCCTAACGAATCGAGGTGCTGATAAGAAGCGATGGCTGTTCCGTTTCTCCTTCTTCTGTTCGTTGAACTGCGCCTTGATACATCACCTCTGGCACATGATTTTTCGAAACACTGGCACTTTAAAAGACTGGTATAGATCTCGCACAGTATGAAACTGCTCTTGCTGTCTCTGCACAACGGGAGAAGAGAAAACTGCTGATGCTTAAATTTTTTTACACATGTCCCGATATTATGTAACGGATGGTGGTCCTTCTTGAAACCCTTTGACAGTTCGATGCAGCTAGACCGGCTGATGGAACTTATGATTGATGGTCGAATTAAAAGACCACCTGCAACGCACTTGAAAGAAACAAAAATTTGTTGAAGTCCATTAGGCGTCTTTGACTAAGCCAGAACACCATGAGAAGTAAAGAAAAGGGAAGCAAAAAAATGCAAAACAACTGAACTGCCGCAACCGAAGTTGCACCCTCCTACTTTACCTTGTCACCGATCTAAAACGGGCCTTAGCATCGCTACGGAAAGTATTTACAAGACACCACCAGGAGAGCAAGGTAACGTTGTCTCGGCCGTGTAACAATAGTCTCCAGGTACAAAGCTTCGGCCCCTGGCCGCATAACAAACGCGGATACTGCTGGGCTTAAGTGAGGCAGCGAAGGATGTCGAAAGTATCTAGGCACTGCCGAAAGAATGGCAACAGACGATCACGTAAGCCCACAAGCGGATCCATCTGCGAGAGATAACGCCCGCAGGGTGTCCAAGGCGAGAAAAGGGGCATGTGGAAGTAGAACACTGGCATTGCAAAGAGCCAAAAATCCGTGGGGAAAATGCCCTATGCGGTCGTACTGTTGTCATTCCGCGGTTAGGAACATGTGCCTGGCGTTCGCTAAGTCATCATCTGCATACTACCTAGGACAAAGTTGGCATGATGTTCAAAGCGGAGGCCTGCTCGGGGACTCGGCTTAGATAAGGGCGACCTCAACATTATTCTACAATTTGAAGGTTACGGCTCTGGAATTCATGTTCAAGTAAGGTCCATAATCATAGCGTTCATTCTCCGACCTAGCGTGCCACCCCCCCTCCCCACACACACATATTACAAGAAAAAGAACA
>NW_027526203.1:366104502-366137459 GCF_048455015.1 Haemaphysalis longicornis | reverse complement strand
GAATAAACAAAAACACAATAACAAGTCAGAATTAAAGGAGCAATTCAACACGCAAGCGATTGCAAGGTTCGCTGTTCTTATGTTTTTTACCCCAAAGGCTACTGTCAAGTACAAAAAAGGAGCGTTTTCTTCCCACCCACACACCCGCAGGTTCCTCTGACTGTTGCCGCAGACAGTTTTATCATTTCTATTTCATGTGATACCTTCATACCGCAAAGTTAGTACCCCAACCCCCAGCGCTGTCACGAAGCCAACAGCTATGAGCATGACGACTATTAAAAGCACACGGCACGGAATTGTTCATGTCGTTCCAACAGAGTTTTGAGTAGTTTTGATTCATTGTAAGGTTTAACGTACCGACGCTTCACAGGCGATGAGGCGCACCGTAGTGGAGGGCTCCGAATTAACTTTGACCACCTGGGGATCTTTAACGTGCCCGAAATCTCGTACACGCGGGCGTTTTTGCTTTTCGCCTCCATCAGAAAAGCCGCCGCCGCCGCGGGCGAAAATCGAATCCGCGTCCTCGTGCTCAGCAGCACAACGCCAAAGCCACAGAGCCACCGCGGCTGGTTTTTGAGTAGTTTTGTCAACAATGCCTCTTGATAGCGGCTATTTAAATGTGTCAGATCATCAAATGGCTCCTAAAATAAACGAAAATACTTATGAAGCGACGGCGCTCCAAAACCCTGTTGCTAAAACAAGCAGCCCATGTCTCGTATCTGTCCCCCCCACCCTCGCCTTTTTGCGACGATAGATTTGTTTGTCTCTTTTGTCTATGTGAAGAAAAATCGGAGCTTCAGAAAACGAACAGGACGCACAAACAGAAAAAAAAAGAAAGACGTGGCCGGAAACCTGTCACCGCTGTATAGGCCCAGCCACACGGCGGCATCTCTGACCGCGAAATGTCATATCCAACTCGCCCTGTCGCGTGATCGCCACAATGTTTCTTTCCGTGTTTGAAGACGGATTCCCCCTCCCCGTGGGGGACAGCGCACTTAGCCCCGGTTATTTATTCTGTCCGCGCAGCGCAGGCGTCCACATGTTGTGCACGATCGACGTCTATAACATGACAACCTGGCCTCGTAAGGTTTTTCGGCCGCACACAATCGATCGGCCCGCATATCGCTCACGATGCAGCGGTTTCCCTTCTTCTCTGTACAACCATGCGTGCGTACGTTCGTGCGTGCACGTGGACCGTCCCCGCTTGGCTCCGCAGACCCGCCACACAGACCATACGCTCACTTCGAGGAACCCGGCCTCGAGCCAATCAATGCCTGAACTCTAGGGAAATTCGGCGGTCGCCTAAAACAGAGAAAAAGGGGGAGAGCGAGTGAAATAGAACAAAAAAACACCGCTAAAAATGTAGAAATCATAGCAGATTAAGGGATTTCTTTTTTTTTAAACCAAGCAGCGGGGGAACGAGACACGAGCTCTCAGGACCTTCCTTGTGTTTTCCCCGCCGCGCATAGGGCTGTTCTGCGAAGCGTTTTGTTGTTCTTCGTGCAACTTCGCCTCCTCGGCGGCGGAATGAGGTAAGCGCGCCTTCCACGCGCTCCCGCGGGCGCCCGCCCCGCACGCGCAAACTGGCCCAGGTCGCGCGGCGCGTTCGTTTGGGCTTGAAATTCGCCGCTCGTTCCCCTACCCTGTTTCTTCAATCGTGCTCCGCTCTTGTTTCTCGTCCGCGAATCGAGGGAAAGCACTGGCCGACAGCGTCTGTGGCTGTCGATTTGTCACTTGTGTTCGATCAGGCGAATGAAGCTGCGAGGGCAAACTGAGCGCGGACGAAATGGGAAACTGCGGGGGGGAATTTGTAGTATATTTATAGGGCGGATGAATGAGGGCCAGTTTGTGTTTGCGAAAAGCTCACGGTGAGCGAAAGGCAAAAAGGAGAAAACGTGGGAGAAGTCCCGCAATGAGGACGACACAGATCGACAAAAATTTTGAAGCACGAGCTAAGGAAATGCGTTTTCTTTGTATGTTTCTGGAGGGAGGGGGGGGGGGGGGGCCTCTGAAAGAGTCGTTTCTTTTTTTGTGTTCGCCTGGTAGCCTTTTCCATTTTTCCTAAATAGCAATGGAGCATTACTTGTGGGATCTTAGTGTTATATGGGCACTGTTTTGTGTTGTCTTGTTACAGTATGCTGCATGAAAATGTACCGTCAAGAATTGCAGTTGTGAACACTAACTCAACTTGTCGCTTGTGTATGAACAGTAACAACATACCGCTGAACGTGTGTGTGTATATATATATATATATATATATATATATATATATATATATATATATATATATATATATATATATATATATATATATATATATATATATATATATATATATGTATATATAGCGAATCAGAAAATGGGAAATGAGGGGCTCAGTGAATTAAGACAGAATAAGGGTTGGCAGTCAAGAAAACCTCGGAAAGCAAAGGGGGGAATGCGGTACGTCATAGAAACAGATGAAGAATTTTTTGAGTCAGAAAGAAAGCGGTGAAAAAATGCCCGCCGGGTGGGATCCGAACCCACGACCTCCAGAATACCTGTGCGGTGCGATAACTACTACGCTATCGGCGGGGCTGTTTCCCCACCACTTTCTTGGGTATTTATGTTAAGGTATTTTTCGTTTCCTCCACTTCGGGGTGGTAGCCAGCGCCAATCGGACTACTCGGGGTGAAGGGGACCTTCTTTTTAACCCCCGGTTCGCATCCCACCCGGCGGGCATTTTTTCACCACTTCCTTCCTGACTCAAAAAATTCATCTGTTTCTATGACCTACCGCATTCCCCCCTTTGCTTTCCGAGGTTTTCTTGACTGCCAACCCTTATTCTGTCTTAACTCGCCGAGCCCCTCATTTCCCATTTCTGATTCGCTACACATACATACATATATATATATATATATATATACGTGTGTGTGCGTGTGGTGTGCGTGCGTGCGCATCGAACAGAACAGCACACCCGCTTTTTGGTGTGCGCCTCTGCAGGCTGGGACGAATAAACCGCCTTATGTGCAAAAGGGATTTGGAAAGATCAGAATATCCGTCGGGTTGCACCTTCTCTGGGCAGCGCCGGCTCCCTCTGGCTGACGGCGCGTTCAGCACTTGGCGCCCCCATCTCCTGAAAGACGGGCCCCACTGCCTTAAAAAAAAAAAGTTACGGCGGCTTACTATCTCGACTGCGGCCGTAAAATACGGAGCTCGGAACAAAAAGAACCTGGCTCTGTGTAGCCCATATGCTGTCACCAGTGCTCGGTGATGAATCAAAGCGTCCTCTTTTCCATTATTCCTTTATTCCTGTCTTTCTTTTATGTTCTAGTCGCAAACTTGAAACAGCAGCAACGGCAGACTGCAACACGACCTGTTTCTACAGACAGGCCCATCCCGCAGCCGCTGCGTAGAAGCACTAGCGCTTTACCGAGCTTTAGCAAGCGCAATACGCGCTTGAGCGTAGAGATTAATTGAATGCGTTCTCGATTGTTGTCTGCGGGCGCTCACTTTTGTTCCGTAAGATGCGAAGGAGGTGAGCGTCGCGTCGACTTATTCAGTGGTGATACAAGCCTGGAAAGAATAGATACTAGGCCTTGAGCCGAGGGCAGCCCCAGGGGCGGAGTTAACGCTTTCATCAGCAGACACCGCGTCGCGTCACGTCGGCGTGACGAAATAATATACAAGGTGAACGACATCTGAGCGTCGGTGCATGCCAGACGGGGATATTGTATTGCGTTACCCACTTCTCGATGTATTTCAATTTCGAAAGCGACCTTTGAGTTCCCTTCTTTTTAATCTTAACTTGTGAAGTCGAATTTTTATAGCGTGGCATTTCGAAAGGTCAACTTTCTCATTTCTCACTCCGCGACTATTACTAGTTCAAGTTGAAAGTTACGTCGCACGGATGAGTCTATAGTAAAGAATAAAAGTTCCGTTGACGGCAGGTAGGAGCGACATGGTTGAAGGCATTATTATGCTAATTCCTGCTGGTTAAGTGTATGGGTTTCGTTAAATATCAACCCACAAATGCAGTAACTCGCACTTAGGCCCAGCGGATACAGCCAGATGTTTCACACTGCCATACAATTTCGGGCGCAAATACATGTTCTATTTCTATTTACGCATTTTCTTTCGACAAGCGTTGTTGTCGAGCGTTGGCAAAGTTGGCGAAAAATGCTATTGGCGAATTCCGCAAGAATGAACGAAATCAGATTTATTGTCGAGGTTCTAGTTACGGATATGTACGTAATTACTATCGAATTGCCGACAAACTCCAACTGCCGTGGTATTTGACAAATAAATTACTGTTCAGTTATTTCAGGGGCTTTGTTTCGACAGAAACATCAAAGCTGGTGTCATACAGGTGCAATAAAAAAAAAGTGGCATTTCTTCTTTCGCCGTTCCAACTCCGCGGCATGCACCACGATTCCTCTTCACATCCAGCACATTTAAAAATTTCTATTGCTGCAATGGGCTCAGGCACGGTAGCAGGACGCTGTCGCACCACCTTCTTGACCTCAGGTGGCCTGCATTTATCACAGGACTTCTTTGGGATGAATGAAACAGCAGTGGTGGAGGAGGGTCGAAGGAGGGCGCAGCGCCCGCCGGGAAAAGGAAACAGCAACGACAAAGGATGGTAGGCCGCTGCCGCACGTGCACTATGTGCCGCCTTTAGAGGTGAAGGTGCCGAGACGGGGGCGAACACGTGTCCTCCTGGCGATGACGGGCTGGCGGAACGATCTTTAGAGGTGCTGTTCAGGGGGCTGATCAAGTGGGGACGGCAGGGACCACAACGTTCGATGAAAAGTTCAACAGCAGATCAACAGGAGGTACAATTATGCTTTCGCCTACACATTCTTTGGAAGTGCTAAGCACCCCCGGTAATTTTTGGTACGCTTTTTGTCCACGCTACGGGCATTGAGCTTCATGACGCCGTAAACGCTTCCACTTCGACCTTTAAAGTTCGTACAAAGTTTACTCGTGGAACATAACCGCAAAGTGGCAGCCGCAGGTTTTTGGTAAACCATGCTGGCAAGGAAACGTCCAGGTTTGTTCTTTTGCTGCTGTAGAGCTGTCTGCTTTGAGTTTACGTGGGAATATGGCCTAATTTTCAGTTTTGGAGAAACTTTGCCCATCCGGTACACAAGTGAAGTGCAGCAGCACGTATGCTATGATCTTCCGTATAAACCTTGACTCGCCCTTCTCAGAGAGCTATCCGCGTTTGCAGCCTTGCAGCCACATCGCTCTTTTGATCGTTCACCTGTTACGCGGTCATAAAAGGTCCCTTTTCAATTCTTGCAGTCGAACTTCCAGGACAATTTTTAATCACTTGTAGCATCCTGTCGTGCTCAGTTTGCGTCTTTAAGGATGCCTTTGAAAGAGGAATCTGGCTCTTTGTGGCTGACGATTACTGTTCGGGCTCTTTGTGTCTGATGATTACGGTAAGAGTTAACTCTCCCTCTCTTCCGTAGCTTTAAGATTAGCTTAATCTGGTGTCATTACCTGAGGTGAACCCTTAACTTGCACCCTACGGTTGGTTTACGTTAGTAGAACCCGTGCGTGCGCGCATACGCAAAAAAATGCTCTTCGATTTCTACAAAATAAGCCATATCTTTGATAATCTAAAGGTATAGTGCTCCCTTTAATTTTGCAGCTTTATTTTTAGGGCAAGAGCGCGAGAAACAGTTTAGTGTGTGATTTCTGTTGGAGAGTAAAATGGCGCTGCTTGCTGGCGTTGCTTGACCTTAAAAAATTGCAAAAACGACAGTAAATTCAGCATCATGCCACACCCATCCTCATAATTCCTGAGCTAATTTATCTTTCATCATCATCACCAGCCTATCTACGTCCACTGCAGGGCAAAGGCCTCTCCCATTAATTTTTAATTATCCCGGTCCTGTGCTAACTGCGACCAATTTATCCCCGCAAATTATTGATCTCATCTGCCCATCTAACTTTCTGCCGCCCCCTGCTACGCTTGCCTTCTCAAGGGATTCACTCTGTTACCCTTAATGACCAACGGTTATCTTGCCTTCGCATTACTTGCCCTGCCCACGTCCATTTCTTCTTCTTAATTTCTACTAATATGTCCTTAACATGCGTTTGTTCCCTGACCCACTCCGCCCTCCTTGCCCCATAACGTTACACCTATCATCTCCCGTTTTATTGCTCGCTGAGTCGTACTCAATTTAAGTTGAACCCTCTTAGTTTCCCTCTTCCAAGTTTCTGCCCCGTAGGTGAGTACCGGTAAGATGCAGCTTTCATACGCTTCCTTCTTCAGCGACAATGGTAGGCTGCCATTCATTATCTGAGGATGCCTGCCGAATTCACTCCACCCCATTCTTATCCTTGGAATTATCTCTGCCTCATGGTTGGGATGCGGGGTCACAACTTTGCCTAAGTAGATATATTCGCTTACCACTTCTACTTCCTCGCCACCTATCTCAAATCGTTGTGCTGTCCCGAGGTTATTGATGATTACTTTAGCTTTCTGCATATTAATTTTCAGGCCCACGCTTCTACTCTGTTTGTGCAGTGCGGTAAGCATGTTTTGCAATTCGTTCCCCCGAGTTACTTTTAACAAGGCAACGTCATCAGCAAATCTGAAGTTACTCAGGTATTCTCCATTAACCCTTACTTCCACCTGTTCCCAATCCAACGTTCTGAATTCTTCTTTTAAACATGCTGTGAATAACATTGCAGATATTGTGCCTCCTTGCCTGACGGCCTTCCTTATAGGTATTTTACTGCTCTCCTTATGGAAGATGATGGTAGCTGTGGACCCATTGTAAATATCCTCTAGTATTCTTACATAATGATCGTCTACACCCTGGTTCCGTAATGCCTGAATGACTGCTGAGGTTTCGACCGAGTCAAATGCTTTCTCATAATCTATGAAGGCTATATATAGGAGTTCAGTATATTCCGCGCTGCTCTCTATCACCCGATTGATCGTATGAATATGGTCCATTGTTCAATAGCCTTTACGGAACCCTGCTTGTTCTTTAGGTTGACTGAAATCTAAGGTGGCAGAAATTCTGTTAGCGATTACCTTGGTAAGTACCCTGTAGACGACTGACAGTAAGCTGATCGGACTGTAATTTTTCATGTCCTTCATGTCACCTTTCTTATGGATTAGGATGATGTTCGCGTTCTTCCAAGATTCCGGTACACTGGCGGTCATTAGGCATTGCGTGTACAGGTTTGCCAGTTTTGCTAGTACAATTTGCCCGCCACCCTTGCCCGCCATTTATCTTTAACTTTATCTTAACCTGGTTATGTACGCTGTAGGACGAATGCCTCTCCCAACGATCTGCAGCCACGCCTACCGAGTGCCTGAAGGACGATAGTGTGATTTTATATTCATTGGAAGGTTTTTAGCAAATGTACTCAACCAGGGTTGCTAAATCCTTGTCTGGGGAGGAAATGCTGTTTGCGTCCTAGGGAGCCTCACATTGTCCCAAACGTGCTTTACGGGCTACGCAAGCTCTGATACAGTACCTGCAAAACACACGTCTAGACTAGTCGCTGTGAATAACTCGCCGTTTCTGTGCGCATCAAGTTCTTGAACATTATCGCCATCATTTTCATCCCGTCATCAACTAGCGTAGCGAGTTAGGCATTTTAGCCCGGCTAACATCGCCAGACTTCATTAAAGATCGTTCTCTCTATCTCTCTCTCTCACGTAGCATGGTTGAACCTGTCTAGTACAGCCTTCCGTGGTATCCGGCGGCGTTATATACCGGACCAGGCAGCATTTTGAACCTGGTACAACGTTCTAGAGATGTAGCATGGAAGGTACATAGAGCGAGCAAGGAGGGGGGCAAAGCTTCCGCCTGGGCTTTCTTCTGCCGTAAAGCACCTCTTCCCTAAAACATGTTCGTGAACACGCAACACGCATTTTCCACTGTAAGTGAGGAGGAACAGCGTTTTCGGGCAGGTGCATACAGCCCGCAAAAAAAAGAGGCAACGCTTCCCTCCGCGCTTTCTTCTGCCCCAAACGCCTTGTCCCCTGTAAGTACGGAGGAACGTCGCTCTGTGTCAGATTGACACAGCGCGCAAGGAGAGCGGAAAGGCTGCCCCTGCGCTTGCCCAAGGCCGCCCCGAAGCGCGTGCCGAAGCGAAAAGCTAATTATACCATCTAAAACCATTTAACAGTTTTAGGCACTTCAAACAATGCATGCATGTTAAACCCTATATGCTAAACCCTATATTTTCCTTCTGCTTCTTTCTAGATGCTGCCGACTAAGATAAGACATCCCTCATATCAGAAAGCCAACACTTCGGCCAAGGTACGTCCAGTGTGAATTTCGGCACGGTGAGTGTTTCTGTGTGTTATTCGACGCCAGCTTTTAAGCAGCTAGGTCAGATGCACTTCTGCCATGCGCCATTTAGTCGTTGCAAGCTTTGATTAAACTTAAATATGCTGCCTTCAAACTATCGGCTATCCTTCGGGGATGCCCGATGGTGGGTCCTTTTCGGGTAAAGGACGCTCATTAAGGCGAAAGCCTTACACGTCTTATCGAACGCGAAAAGTGAGCACTAGAAGTAACCATCGTCGTCGCCAGTGGCGTCTACACCAAGGGTACCGAAAGCCACGGGACCTCAGCAGCGGGAACTGCGCGGTAGAGGAGCGCAGATCCCGCAGTTCCCGCGCGGTAGAGGAGCGCCGCAGATTAGGCTTCGTTGCTCGGTTATCGCATACGCTGGTTGCTGCTCGGCATGCGGATGTATGTCTGTGCTATTACAGCGCGAGGGCCAAACGTGGAACTGCGTAGTGGAGGAAAACGGTGGCGCTCTGTCACCGCTGCTCCGCTTTTGCATTTTTACACGTAAGCAGTCTTAAGTGTCTCTGCCGAATGTTAAGCGCAGCTTATTACTGGGGTACAACCCCATTAGACACCTGGTAGCGTTCCTCTCACCTTCAAGCAAGCGCCTCATGCTCTCGAAGTCAAGCAAGCGCACGTGCAGTCCTCTGCTCCGACGGAAGCGCCACCTCTGCTCCGACGGAAGCGCCACTGAACGAACTGCGCGGCGGCGACGGCTTCCGATGTGAAAGTGTCTAATCGCTTGTTCGTTCCAAGGAGAGCGTACCCGAGAGGGGGGGGGGGGGGGGGGGGGGAGGATAGTCAGAAAGAGCAAAGGTGCGTTACATCAAAAAATGATACAAGGCGCTGATGGCATAAATGTTTTGATGCGTGTGCTCTCTAGCCCGAAAATATCGCGTCCGCTCGACAAAGTTCGTTTAACCGCGTTCAACTACGGCAAAATTTATGGCTACGGTTGCATGCACGTACTGTTCCCGAGATGCATAACTCTTTCCAAAGGACGTCCACCATCAACGCTCGAGAGAAACAAAATTTGTTCATACCTTTCGCCGAAATTCTGTGTCATCCTTATGTCGTGTGCTGAAAAGCTTCGCTGGTCATCCCCCTTCACAGAGTGGAATGATTCCTAATTTTTTCGTAAGCTTCATACTTCATTCATGCGCAACATTTTAAGAAAAAGTTTAGCTACTGCGCATGGCTAGGTCATTTACTTCTTTCTTGGTTTTAAATAAGAAAATTCCTGGAAACACTTAAGTCTGGTCACGTGTTTGAATCTGATATCCCCCCCGGTATTTACCAAAGGTTTTTTCACTGCAACACCGTGTTTGCGTATCTTTCTTCGCTTCCCCGTATTGGTAGCTTCGGTGTCGTCGGTGAATTTCTCGCCTCCTGTGTTTCGGCCTCGATGGCGTATTTGTGTGGTCGACCGCGCTTAACCGGCGCAAAAGCTGGCGGTTCATTCGACTCAGAAGCAGCACTTTCCATCGCGAGACACAGTGCGAGACACGGTGCGACACACGGTGCGGCGTGAAGGAGCCCACATTTTACGCTATTTCAGCTTCCCCAGAATCAGCGTTTTCTACGGCTGGAGTGGAGCTATTGTCCTCATGTGCTGTCACGTGACCTCCTCCCCTGTGGCTCGCCGTCACGTGCCCAGTGACACACTCACCTGGCACACCTATAGTGAGCCAGTACCGTAGAGAAGCCGTGGAGTCGGGGTGGCTTGTTTATCTTGCAACCACGATTCCCGGGTCGGATTCCCACCCTAACCAAGGTGTACCAAATTTTGTTTTCGACGCGATTATTTGCTGTGTTTACAGGAACCTCCCTCATGAGTTTGACGCCAATCCGAGGATTTTCATTTCGTTTTTACTCTTGATGCCGTCGATCATTTTTGGTGCCAACACACGGACACGTCTCAAGTGCTGTCATGCTACGTTTAACGTCTGCTGATGAGTATTGGTGCTTCGCCAAACCACTCGTCCGTGCCTTCCCGAATATCCAATTGAGCTTCTCTGGCATGTTCCATTGAGGAAGGACCACGTGGATCGTTTAGCTGTGCCAGCAGGACAGGTAGCCTTGCTGCATAGAACCAATTGCTTAGGGGGCACGCAGTGGTCCAACATAAAAAATGATTTGGCCTTAGGAGGGGAAAGTGAAGCAACCTTGTAATCTGCGCTAAAATTGCAGGAGGTTGTCTTCGTGTAATGTAATCCAGCGAGAGGGGGGAAGGGGGGTTAATCAAAGACCAGATTAGTGTGTTGTTTACCTCCATCAATGTGTCAAAAGTGTACACCTTCTGTAATTACGGGCCCTTTCCGAGAGTTGTGTGCGTGTGCGCATGTGTGCTTTGCTTTACAGTTACTGACAGCAGGAGTTTGTTCATTATAGGTAGCCGAACTCATACCGGCCTCTACCAATTTATAGCCAACACCCTGTTTTGGGTACTCAGCTGCTGCGTGAAAGGAAAAAAGCTGGCTGGAAAACGTAGCTGGTGGCACCGGGGCTTTATCAGCATCCTGGAAGGACACGCTGCTTAAACAGTCGATGACGAGCGTGTTTACCGAGTGACTTACGTTTGGCGGGGAGCCCCGCGCAGCTTTGCTCTGAGCCACCTCTTGCGCTATTCCAGGCCTCAAAGTAGCGCCTAGAAGTGGGAAATTTGTGCCGCTGCAGGTCATCAAGTTCGTTCCTCTCGGTGTAATTATGTCCCTTGTACAAATATGCTTGTAGTGCTCACAAGAAATTACGGCACATTGTGTCTATGAACGTTCCCTCTTTGTTTCGGGCCAGCTGAAGGGGATGGTTTCTACATTGGTGGGATAATTTCGACGGGAAGAGATGGTAAAGGCAATTCCGCGGCGCACAAAAGAATACAAACCCAACTTTACTCTCCTTACTTAAACTGACCTTCCTTTTTTTTGGAGCCATCGATGTCGTTGCCACATCGGGCATGCCACTTTATATTGTGCAATTATGTGATTTCAACATAGCCGGAAAGATTGTTTTATGCATTGGTTTTGTATGCGTTATTGTAATGTTTAAGTTAGTATTTTATAGGTATTTAAACGTTTTTGTACATAAAAAAGTTGCAATATGACACCTTCTTTAAAAGAGCACACGGAAACTCCGAAATCGTTAGAGGAGAGGTATTTCAATATCTGACGCAATAGTGTTCCTAACAATAGTTAAAATCTGGCAAATACATTTCGAATGCAAATGTTCGCCCGGTAGTGTTCATGGAAGGCTGAAGAAGCCTTCCTGAAATGCAGATGTGGGTTACACCGAAGAAACGGTCAAACCGCTGCCACCTACGATGGCGGCCATAACTTGACTGTCGGCACGGGAAGCAAACTTTGAAGAACCCCTGGACACACCTCTCAGTAGCTACTGCAGGGTTTATGTCGCACTCAAAAATGGCCTTTACTGATTTATCAACAAAGCCTTGTTTCGGGTGCTCATCTGCGTGCGAAAGGAATAAGCTGGTCTGTAAACGTAGCCGAAAGCACCGGGGGAATGCGAACGGGATAAGCATGGGTATGTAAATGTCGCTCCAAAGCGGTAGCAAGAAACCATGAAAATCCCGCGATCGTTAGCTGTACATAACATCGCAACAGTGAGTCTAGCCCATGGTTGGTTTCATCCCTCTCTCTCTCTCTCTCTCTCTCTCTCTCTCGGGATAAACACAGAAAGATCAAAACCAACCATGTTGTAGACATATATATATATATATATATATATATATATATATATATATATATATATATATATATATATATATATATATATATATATATATATACATACATAGTTACATACATACATACATACATACATACATCAAAGATTCAGTCGTTATTGTTGCCAGTGCTATTCGGCTACTTCCAGGTGCTTCATAGCGCCGAATGAAGTGATTGTCATTTTTGTATGATACAGGAATAAAGAAATCAAAGTCGAGAAAAAATCCGCCGTGATCGGAAGCGGGAATCGAACCCGCGACCTCCGCTTAACGCGTGCGGTGCTCTACCAACTGCGGTATCCCGGCGGCAGATGGCAGATTTCCTCTCGACTTCAGCGGGGGATTATATTTGGGGAGGTTCAGAGACCGGTCAGCTATATATATATATATATATATATATACAAAGAGAGAGAGAGAGAGACAGATGGAGGTTATATCAGTAACAAAAATTCATTATTCGGAATTGCAGTAGCGCATCTTGTCTAGTTAAGAAAATGATCACAATAAGTGACGGGTTATGTTGCCACCCACTTACTGATAATAGTGTGCTGAAACCGATGCGCCCGCGTGCTTAACATAAACACATGGGGCAACCGCCAAGAAGCTCCCTGCAGTTATTTTTCTTTTTTTTTCTTTGAGAAGGCTTATGTGCGGCGTGGGCAACAAGGATATCTTAAAAATGAAGTTTTGAGTGAGAAATCTTCGCATTGTCAGCAAATATTCCATCCTAAAAAGCTGCAGCATGAATTGGGCGTATATTTTTGTCATTTATTTGTATTAATTTCTGGGACTGCAGGGGCTGTGTGCGATACTCAACTCATCAAAGAGAGACATTATCGGCGTGCGTCTACTGGCATGGTTCAGCTTCTTATCTGCCAACCTGCCCCTGCGTGCTCTACGTCGCAAGCCCCCTAGCTCGTAGGAGCACAGGAAACGCCGAGGGTAATCGGTCGATGCCCTTTAATGAATGCCCAAGGAGCATGTAGCCTACTTGGCTGACCACGCAGTCTGATTCCCTGCTTGGCGCTACGTACGGGCATGGCACTTACCGCTAGACTCACCGGGACGAGGGTCGAGTTTGGCCACGCCACTGCGCACTCGCATTGCCTCGCCCGCGGTCAGGAGGAGCCGCCATGACAGCCATCGCCCCGTATGCCGGGAAAGAAAGGGTTCGCAGACGCTTCCTTTCGCCCCACTTTCCTAAGGCCAACTGAGATCGCATACCTTGCTCGCGCGCGTACCCCCGCGCCCTCTTCCCCTCCCCACCCCCTTTCTGGCGAGGAGGCAGGGTCACTCTCACCGACAACCAGTCATGGAAGTTGGCGTCGTTGAACGCGGCAAAGCCGAATCGAAGGGCGCGAGGCAAACACGTTCCTACAAAGTACACAGACATCTGCCTCGTTAGGTGGTCCTGGGACTTTCAGGAGCATCTCTTCGGAAGGTCGAAGATCGCATTGCATTGCTTTTTCCTCCAGCGTACTCAACCATAACACGAGAGAACACCTTGCAAGTTTTTCTGTGAATAAAGAATCATTTGCTGCTGGACATGCGCTGGGGCACTATAAAACACCAAATCTTTCGAATAAAACCAATTTGTATTTTTTCTTCAGGGCCATTTTAAAGCTTGCGTCTTAAAACTGTTTTACGTTTTATACTTGCTACCGTCAATGTTTTCTCGGTTACGTGCAAATGACTGGGCGGCTATAAATGAAGCACCTGCGTCCAAACATGTAACGCGTCTTTGTGTTCAACTGTCCTGATCTAGTCTTGCCTTCTACGTCCACGCCACCTTACCACTAAGGAGAATAAAACGACGAGAAAGGCTATTGCTCAGACCGTAGCTCGCTTCGAGGAGCTGGAAATAACGATGGAGAAAAATGTGCTCCTATAAGGCAGCCCACAGAGCGGAGCCACGGAGCATGGCTAACGGTGGAGCTGCTTCTATGCCTGCCATACATAGCTCGCCAGACTTCGCCTGAGCGCACAGCGCCCGGCAGTGAAGCTGAATGCGTGCGTCGTGTATAGGGCTTCGCTGCCAAGCTAATGACAAAGCCAGCAGCTTGCCTCGGGCGGCCGCGATCAATTCGACACGGGCCGGCTCTGATGCATGTGCGCGGCTAGAAAAATAGTGTGGCCGGCTTTTCTTCAAAAAACCGCAGCTCATTTTATAATTGCATGTTTCTGACGCTTTCGGCGGCGACCGGTGTCTAAATTTG
This sequence comes from Haemaphysalis longicornis, assembly GCF_048455015.1. NCBI lineage: Eukaryota > Metazoa > Arthropoda > Arachnida > Ixodida > Ixodidae > Haemaphysalis > Haemaphysalis longicornis. The sequence continues at coordinate 366,123,192 of NW_027526203.1, read as the reverse complement.
GCTGACACGAAGCAAAAGAAATCGTTTCTCGTTTTTTTTTTTTTTTGCGGTTATTCAAATCTCCATGACGCTTCAGGAAAGTCCTACGCAGCCGCCATCAGGCTGTGCGTGTGCTCATGTCCGCACACATAAGCATGAAAAGGCTAATTAAAAGAAAGCACGGGGCTAGCATAGGCACGTTACTGCTGCGTATTTTAGCTTTTTTTTTTTCATGTCTCTTGCGGGAGCCTCGTGGAACAGACGAAGACTTACTTAACTCACTGGAGGGCCTTGTGCAGAAAGGAATGTACACGTTGTTTCTTTGGCAACCACTGGGGGGCACATTGTGACAGAAAATACCGGGGGGAGAGGGAGCCTCATTTGAATATCTGGCATCGCTACCGAAACCGAAAAGAAGGAATGGCCATATATATGCGTGTGTATATTTATCACGCCAAAGACATTACCGCTGGCAAACAGTGTCACTTTACACGACGCTCGATCTGCTGTTCTGTATTTTGGCATAAGTTATTTGTAACTGTCGAAGTGTAGCGGAAATACTGAAAGTAATGGTCATTGCAAGTATTATTAAGTAGCGAAACTACTGTTATATGTACTAAGTAAACATGCCTTTTCCGTTATATTAACCAAACACTTCAGATTTCCTTCCGCAGGCAAAATCATTGAAAAGGAATTTTATGTACATGAACGTTTTACCAGCTGAACATATTTTTCAAAGGCCGGTTGTGTTCGTCGTGATGTATTTATACAGGCCGCGGCAAAACGTATTTGCCTCCACGTTTATGCACAAAAGTTAGTTTTTACTTGTCCTAGAAGCATCTTAAAAAAACAAAAACAAGTTGAGATGCGAGGGCCAACGTACAAAACTCTCTAACCAAAGGCCCTCGCAATGCTCCGCAGACCAGGGAAAAGAACCGTCGTCCGTTAGTTGCGCGGTATAGCGAAAGATCGTCGGGAAATACCCGAGAGGCGCAAGCGAGGAGGCAGCTAAATGGCGCGGGGGACTGGGCAATGTCTGTAGGGCGCAGGAAATATGCGCAGCGGTCACATACGCGAATGGGCCTCGCCTTCCCGCTCCAGTCGGACGTCGCGATGTGCGCATGTGTTGGTAGATAGGTTTTTTCGTCCACGCTTATCGCACAGGCGGCAGGAGGCGACCGCTTCAGGCAGCTCCTCTGCTGACAGAGGCGCCCTCACAGCGTGACTCCTTGTCGTCATTGGATGGAGATGGGAGCCCGTAGGTGCTGGGAAGCCAACGCTAACTTGATAAAGAAACACTATATGGCTGACACCCACCACTCATTCCTTGCCGTGTGATTGGCGTCACCCTTTGCATGTAGAGGTTTTTTTTTAACTTGCCATTCGCATAAACGGAGCGGTATCAGCAAACAAACCCACTACTGAGGCTTTCTTTTTACCTGGCCGGTGTTGGCACGGAGACGAGAAGCAACCACGTCGCCCGAGGAGTGATTCTGCCGACGTGCACCGAGGACGTGCAGGAAATCGAAGCGACTTCCTGGCTGCAGCGATAATTTTGATGTCGGAACGTGTTGGCCGGATGTTCTACCTTGAATGATCAGGTGCGCCGACGTGCACCGAACTAAACAGGGACAGCTAAGAGTTCCTGGCACGACGACAAGGCCGCCAACGCCGAAAAAAAAAAAAGAAGGCAGTCGGAATCGGTTATCGAGCGCTGTACACGAAACGGCCCAATGTGCCAGGTTAGTTTGCGAATCGAATATGCAGAAATTGCGAATTTTATTGAAAAAACACTTTCTTGTTTTGCCTTAGTTATTCATGTTATTATTCGCATCACCAACTTCAAGCGTTAGTTGCGTCGACAGAATTCCGTAAGTCGAAGCGTTTCTTCAATACCCCCCAACGCGTAAGTCGTACTGGATGAGCACAATATTTTGAATCGGTGGCTTCAGTCATATTTTGTTTTTAGAAATACGGTGAAAATATTATGAATTAGTATTCGCAAGAGAACCAGCAGCTATGCTGTAACCCGTCACCGTTGCCGTCCAGTCTTAAATGCAGTTTTACCGCGGCCCAGAACCATAGTGCACGCTAAGCTCGAAGTGTAGTAACACGTGACATTTCTAAGAATATTCAGAGTGTTAGGTAGCAAAAACCGGCATTTGGCACTGAGTCCAGGCCCTTCTTCGGAGCACGAATTTGTAGCGTTAAATAACACCGCCTCTGCATACAAATCCAACATTTTATTGTATAGCTTATCACATATACTAGGCCATTAAGGTTGCTCTCAAGCCATTAGGCCATTAAGGTCACGCTTCTGGCCTAATAAAAAGGAAACAAAAGGTATGCGAGTTCATATTTTCCTTTCGCTAATTTTGTCAGTAATCTTAGGCGTTCATTTCCTCCCGACTTCACATAGCTTATTTGAACGCACAATACGGCACGGGAGAGGTTTTTTTTTTAATAGCCTTAAAACGTTCGCTTTCAGCGGTATAGGTATTACGGCTGCGAGCTGACGCGGGATCACTCAAGCACCCGACTTACTTTGGCCGTTTGTCCAAGGAAGGGCGGCAGGTCGTCCTTTACGCGTCGCTTCACGGGTCCCCCGACAGACATGGGCGTTTAGTCACCGAGAGTGATTTCGGACGGCCGACTCTCTCTGGAAGAGAGAGCGTGCATCGGTGTCCTCCTCTTCCCGCTGCGAAAAACACAGCAGCCCCGTGGAGGGAGCCGTGGAGTGAAGGGCACTGTCCAGTCAATCAGAACAACCGCTTTTCAGCACGCCCGCTCAGCGCTCATAAGCGCCCGGGCGGCGATATTTCAAGCCCTAAGAGCAAAGATGGCCGCGCGAGCGCGCCAGCGCGATGAGATATGGGCCGAAATGAATTTGGCCGAAGAGGAGTGTACGCGGGGATGTCTTTTTCCCCGGGGAACAGGGAGAGCCTTATATGATCAGAAAGGAGTTGTCAGGGGCACGGCAGCGAGAGGAACAGATGAGCCCGAACAATGGCCGCACAAAGAGCGAAACACGGCTCTCACGGACACTGTCCCGAATCGAAGCCGGTGCCAAGCGCGCTGGAAATACGTTGGCCGCGCTTGGCGGCTGCCCAACTCGGTGTGGGCCCCCTTTGTTCCTTTACGCCGGCCAATGCATTTTTCGTATTTATCTCGGAGCCAGACCTGAGTTTATACTTGGACCGAACCTGGTCTTTCCTTTATCTCGCCCTCCACGGTAAATGATCGCGAGCCACGGCCCAAACGGCAGGCAGCAAGCTTTTGCTTTCAGTGTTAATTTGCACGGCCGTAACAGGATTACTAAAGCTCGCCCTTTTCTGCAGACCGTCGCCCATCTTGTGCGGGTGGCTTCTACGAGGGAAGAGCAAGAGCAAATTTCGTTTATCTTCTTCGGGTCCGCGGCACACAGATACGGAGAACATTTTTAAGCCTCTCCGGCTGGCTTGTTGAAGCTGGTTGGAATATGTGTGAGGGCAAAGAGGAAGGCTTTCGGAGAACTGAACGGCGCGAACGGTAATAAAGGAGTGGGGGTGTTTCGCCGGCGTAGCGGCTCTCAAATAGCGATTATAGCGACATCCTGGGTTTGGCTCGCATCGTTAGCGCCCTGGATGCTCGTTCGTGCCAAAAATCGCTGGTGCGAGCAATTTTCGCTTTGAAACGAACGCTTATTAGAAATCCTCCGTTTCCTCCGTATTTTTAACGTGATGGTGAGAAAGCCCCTCAAAACGCAGTTTTCCTTTCTCTTTTTATTTTTTTCGCAAACCATTTTCTGGTTTTATGGCAAGGAACACATGTCCGAAGCGTTATGGTTGCGACTTATTTGCATACGCGCGAGACGCCAGGACATTTTATTGTAAGTTCTCACCTTGATTGAAGGTTCACAAACCGGGAATGGCACATCGTCTATCCCACAATATTCACAAGTTGCTGCTTCTTATAGGCTAATAATCGTTACCACGCATGCCAATAAAAATAGCGTTATACCAGATTGGCACCTTTTGCTATACCTCGCCGCGGCATCTAGTCACACGTGGTGTAATTTCAAGTCAATGCCGTCGTTTTTAAATGCGAAGCATCTCTTGCTCGGGGCTATGTCCGTTGTCCTTCCGGCGTCCGTCCGCACCTCTCCTCCTCTCCACGCCAGCTGTGATAACGTCACTCTCTCCCCTTCTCCCCTCCACAATACCTGTGTGCACTGCTCCTCCTCTTCCCCTCTCCACGCTAGCTGTGATAACGTCACTCTCTCCTCTCCCCGACAGCTGTGCGCGCTGCTCCTCCTCTCCCCTCCACCTCGCCACTTCAGATAAACTAGGTCCGGGCCGCTGCTCCCTTCAGTTGCTGCTTCGGTCTGCGCCGTCCGATGAGCTGACAATGGACGCCAACGATTCTGGCAGTGACCCGCCGCAGTTGCTCAGTGGCTAAGGCGTTGCGCTGCTGAGCACGAGGTCGCGGGTTCGATTACCGGCCGCGGCGGCCGCGTTTCTGGTGGAGGCGAAAGCAAAAAATTACACCATCTTCCCACGTGGGAACCCTGAGGAGAGGCGAAGCATCTCGAGTTTGCACGGCTTTGCATCTCCTCAGGGATCGCACTCCTCAGGGTACACCACCTTCCCATGTGGGAAGGTGGTGCAATTTTTTTTTCCTTGAACACGTCTCTCTCTCTCTCTCTCTCTCTCTCTATATATATATATATATATATATATATATGTAAATATATAGAGAAAGAAACGCTGGCAGTCTACAACGCCAAAGAGGGCATAGGGGAATGGTTAGAATATTTTTTACCGTTAGTGACGTTAAATTATTATTTTTATTAATTACGTGAGAAAGAAAGAAAAACACGCGCCCAGAGTGGGGACCGAACCCACGCCTTTCGATATATATATATATATATATATATATATATATATATATATATATATATATATATATATATATATATATATATATTGTGAGCATGTTCTGAGCATGGCGTCGTATTTACAGTGACCGGCTCGTATATATTGTGGGCACCATCCTGTGCTTCATCTTCTTCCTTTCATAATCATCCTCATCACCATCCTACCAACCCTCTTCTTGCGAAGGTCATCGTCATCGGAGGCTGGTTCCGAGTCCGCGGCGGTTGCGATGCCTCTCAATAAACGTCCTCCTGCACCTGTCTCTTCAGGCCCTCTCAATATATATATATATATATATATATATATATATATATATATATATATATATATATATACAGGGTGTCCCAGCTATCATGCACCAAGTTTTAAAAAAAGAGTAATGGCGTAACTCGAAGAAAACCTATTGGATAATGTTTGCAGTACTGTGAAGAAGCGGTGACTAATTTTTTCGTTAATGAGACTTAACTAATTATTTCTAATTAATTATCTAACTCGATAATTACTGTCCTAATCACGAAAGTGTCAATGAGGCACTTGTAGGTACCCACGAGGGCCATCTAACTGCGGTATTTTCAGCGACGAACTAATTGCGTACTCATTTATTCTGACTGATAAAGAAAACCCGCGAAATATGAAAAATACCACGTGACGGCGCATCCGCGCGCATTGTAAAGCAGCGTCCCCAAATAAGCTGATTGAAAGCAACTGCTTCCGGGGTTACCCACCCGAAGAGACAGCGCATCACCTTGATAAGGCGCGTGTGCAGATAAGGCACAAACTCGGTGGCGATTCCTTCTTTCTTTCTTTTGTTTATTTCATTCTGGCTAACTCAGAGGCAGCCAGTTTGAGGGCGTTGCTTTACGATGCGCGCGGACGCGCTGTCACGTGGTATTTTTCATATTTCGCGGGTTTTCTTTATCAGTCAGAATAAATGTGTACGTAATTAGATCGTCGCTGAAAATACCGCAGTTAGATGCCCCTCGTGGGTACCTACAAGTGCCTCATTGACACTTTCGTGATTAGGACAGTAATTATCGAGTTAGATAATTAATTAGACATAATTAGTTAAGTCTCATTAACGAAAAAATTAGTCACCGCTTCTTCACAGTACTGCAAACATTATCCAATAGGTTTTCTTCGAGTTACGCCATTACTCTTTTTTTTAAACTTGGTGCATGATAGCTGGGACACCCTGTATATATATATATATATATATATATATATATATATATATATATATATATATATATATATATATATTGATGGGTGGACGATGGGTTTGATGGGTGGACGACGGATGGGCGAACGAACGAACGAATAAATGGATCAATCAATCAATTAATTATCATCATTGATTGATTGATTGATTGATTGATTGATTGATTGATTGATTGATTATTTTGTGATGGTATCGGAAAATTATGGCAATGTCGGTCACTGGTGTCTACGAGTGGTTTGCTACATCTTGATGCTGTTTTTTTAACAAGATTTCTATATGGTAGGTTATCCACAAACTTTCTTATAAAACCCAATGCATGTGCCATGCATTTGAAACGGTCTCTTTTGCAATATAACGCAATCGGAAGTGCAACCTGCTAAATGTGTAGCTACTACAAACATTTGGAGCGGAACTTTTCGTGCGCTTTGCTAAGCACTGTCGAAGAGGAAAACCACGGTTAAAACTTACAAGTATAATTTGCGAAATAAAGGCCATTGCGATATGTAGGGGCTGTGCAGAAAGTATAAATGGTGATACACTGTTCGACAATCCTTCCTCCACAGATCGAAGCGAACAATTACTAAAAAATATCGTAGCATATATTTGCGAACACTGTGACGCTAATTTCCAGAGTACTATATGCAAGGTATGTTTGCTGTAGTCATGAGCATTCAAATAACAAGAAAATATAAACGCATCTGGGCTGAAAAATAGGTCTGCTTATCTCGGACCTTGGTTTAGCCGCAGCTGCAACTTCAACATGACTCTATCTCGAACTTGCCGGCTGAGGTCAGAAACTCGGGCTTAACGACCTTGTTGCAACCCTTGCCTCAACCACCGACCATATGGCAAGTTCACTTCAGGTTGAGGTTGATCCCATCCGACACTATGACATTCTCTACCTACGCATATGACGCTTTAAGAATTCCAACGGGGCGTGGGCTTGCTCCGAGGACACTGACAGGTCGCGCAGTTTGCAAGCGCAATGGCATATTGGAAAATTTTTAACGACGTTGCCGTTTGACCGCCATCACTGGGACTCGATTGGCCATGTGTTCACGTACAGTCTTTGTCAAAATTTTATAGGCCATGACGAAAGTGCATAGGCAGCAAAAAATTTAACGTACGAGATTACGTCTCGAGTGCAGCTGAAACTTTTCATGCCAGAAAGCTAGAAAAAAAACATTTTTTTTCTTACTGTCATAAAGTAATATGGTCACAGATAGAGAGCTTAAGCTTATTCTTTGAATACTTTGAGGTCCAGAATCCTCTGGCTTAGACAAAAATTTTAACAAAGACTGTACTTATTTGTTACGAGCATTAGTGACATTCATTCCTCCTCCTATTTCCTCCCTATAAAAACTCGACGACACAAGCTGTATCTCGTATTCGGCTTAGCCTGCAAACTACGCCCTCCATGAAGGCATCAAACGGGTTCCAGGCAGCCCCACAGCGAAGGCCCTCAGCATCATTTGAAAGTTCTTACGAGGTAACGAGACACGTGCGAGCCCGGCGACCGACGCTTTCTGTGGTGCTAGATTATTTTTCGGACTGTCTACCGAATCGCCGAGCAGCAGACTGATCGGCTAAGAGAGACACAAATCCTGCTTGCAGAAACAAAATGTGTAGTCAAGTAACTCGCGTTTGCGTCACGAGTGCACGACGCGATGCGCAATGACCTTTTATTCGCGCACTTCAGAGCGCTCGACTGACCTAGAGATTTCGCATGCTCGCCCGCAGGCTTGGGCGAATGACTTTCCGCTCACAGCTGCACAGGCCTGTCAGTCTTTACTTGTCAGCCGCTGCCCAATTGCTTCCCATGGAAGTTCAAGTGCGCTATGTTATTCTTCGGCATCTTTTTCGGCTGTCTGTAACGCGGGAAGCATAGCCCGAACAGGGCCGTCGGCACGAAAACGTTCAGTTGATGTACGGGCTCACAATGATTGCCGCGATGTATTTGGGCGCGACATTAAGCCCCAAGAACGCTACAACTTCATTGCTTATTGATTAGAAGTTTTAGCTCGTAGCTCAACTCTGTCGTGCCATACGAAATGCTGCGTAGACCGAAAGCTGAACTTCCGGGTAACCGCTGAATCGATTTCATAGCGACTTGTATTAAAAGAGGGAAATGTATGTGGGCTGAATTTTGACGAAGCTCGAAGGTTTTTTTTTTAAGTAAGTGTCGGAGATTGCGAATTTGGAGGCCGCTCGAAATTTAAATTCATGACGTCGTCTCTTGTACAGTGCATCACCTATAAAATTACTTCTGATTTTACTCAAAGGCGCATCTGAGGCAGGAAACCTTGGTATTTTACCTCCCGAGTGGTACCAACGTATTGTAACTGCTGCTTTTTTAAGACATACAGAAGACCAGCAACAGTGTGGAGTACCAGAAAGCATAGGATCAAATATTTGACAGTTGGGCGTGCTTCAGCAATCGAAATTTGAATTAAAGCGATACCTGCCATGCTTTTCAGTTTCTTTCGTGGTTTCGAATTTCGAGATCTTCAAATTTTGCAATCAGCGGTGGCTTCGGGCTTCAGGCACCCCTGAACGCGAGGTTCCAAGTTTGTATTTCCATCCTCGGTGGCCATTTTCTTTCTCTTCTTTTTTGAGAAAGTGCAAAAAACAAAAAAACCGGTCTCTACAGCATTCGTCACACGTTGAAGGATCCACGGGGTCATAAATGATCCGCAGCCATTCAGTACCGAACCTATCGCCAGCACCCAAGAGGTGGCAATCAAACGTTAGTTCCGAGCTTGGACAAACCAATGTAGTGTCTGATGAGTTGCTTTGGAGGAGACGTGAGAACTCATGGACCGTACGCTGTAATTATAAAAATATTCTTAAAAGAAAAGCTGGCAAAAATACTAACATGCGAAGAAACTACAAAAAAGGAAACACGAAGGTGCGCTAAAGAAGACAAAAACGTGGGCAGTACGATGGTGTGCGGAAGAATTTCGTGGAGCTCAAAATCAACCTATTTCTCAGAGAAAAATAAGTCTACTTGAAGCACGCCTGAATCCCGTGCAAATAAAGGCCACACAAGGAAACCGATTATGTTAATAAAAAATTCAGGATCTGGGCGAGTTGGTACTTATTTCTGTTGTTACAAGTTTTTCGCCTTTCCATATATTTGTTTACTTGACCCAGAAACGTGGGATCATGCACGGGATGGGATTGAAATGACAAATTCGGTTTTAAAGCATATCCTAAAGTAGTTGTCGCGTCGACATGCATCAACAGAAAAATGCAGTTCAATTTGGCTAGTACGGACTTGACGAGATCCAAAAATTGTTCGACTTAAATGGAGTTCTAATTAAAGGAGGCTCAATAAATTGAATTATTGCGTGCAGTGCTGCGTTGGGTGGCGCGTATGGACGGAGCTTACACACGAGTGACGATTTCCGGAAGATTTATTCACGCCGGTTACGAACGGAAGTAATCGGGGATACACGCCAATGCGCGGTTTCTCCGCCTTGACTCAGCAAACATCGCTTAGAGCTCGCACGCCAGCTGCAACATGGCATGCGAATCTTCTGGTTAAAGGAGGCGCTCGCGGGTCAAAGTCGACGCTACGTGACTGCACTGGGAGGGAAATTTCTTCGCTGGCATCGGAATCTTCGCATCTGAGGTCTGGAGGTTCGAGATTGGCCTGTTAGGGAAACGTAGACTGAATTATTCCTACGTTAGTTAATATGTCACAGGTATCAGCCCCCGTGCCCATCTGCAAACCATCCTCGAAGTGACGCCGTTCGGGAGTGCTGTGCTGAGACTGGAGGCACCAGAGGCACTGCCGCGTGTGTTCGTCCACTCCTGAGAGAGCATGCACGGAAGGGAGCGTGGTTCGTTCAAATTACCCGCGCGTTCGCTTTCGAATAATCGGGTGTTTTCGTCGATTTAAACACACTTGGCGTTGGCGGAAACCCAGCCCCAGATTCATTAAACCCGGAATTCTAAGTAAGCGTGTTCTAATTAATAAGACATTCGCCTGTATAGGACCATGATTGTTGTTTTCCTTTTGTCCGCATATTTCCGCTCTGCGGTTGTGATATGGTCTTCGAAAGAACGGCTATTTATTTCCAACATCTCTATATCCGAAAGTTCACTTTAAGTGGCACCGTATTCGGGCATGTAGAGCGGGTGACATCGATGTCTTGAGCTAGTTTGGATACCACACCACAGTTCTGTCAACCTTTGTAAAAGCGCTTAAAGCGCAGAATCTTGGGGTACACGAACAAAAACTCAAACTACATTTTGTCCTATTCAAAGGCTGCTTTATATAAACACGTTACGATTCACTTGCCAGCGGCCCGTGATGTCTGTTACACGGCGCTGTACTTAGGTGTGTCAAGCGTAAGCACGTTTCGTCATTTTTGCCTGTTAATAAATAAATTAGGAACCTTTTTCAAGCTGAGATGGCAACTGTTCACTAGATTTTAGCCTATTCTTTTTATTGAAATCAGTTATGTCCTATTCATTTCAGTGATTGCCAATGACATTCTGTTTAGCCCTCGAATTTGTTTTCTACAAATTGCGGGAGTTTAGCTAGAGCTGAAGCTTTCTCAAGCAGATTGAGTATCTATGCTCTACATACGTCCTACCAAGCTTGTAAATGGCTCGATGATCGGGGGGTTAAGTGTAATTTTCGGTACACGGAACCAAGAAAAATAGATACGTCGCGTGCTTTGAGTCGCGTACTATAATTGCCCTTCTGAATTTGTAATAATTGCTTCGCTTTACTTGCGGCTCGCTGTAACAGAATTCGGCAAGACTGCCGTGACACAATTTTGCGCGCTTGAATGTTTGCACGACACCTCGTACCGACATCTCGAGTATCATGTGGTAGCAGAGTGTTTTTTTATTATTATTGGTCATTTCAGTTCGCGGGTGAATGAGGGTTTTGCGATCCTCCGTGAAGCGACTTCCCAGCGCCGAGGATGTGCGCACAGGAAGGTGTGCAGGGCACGCAGCTTCCTTGCGACCCCATTAGACGGAGTGCACTTTGCAAAGACTGGGAATGTTATATTCATACACCTGGCGTGCATATATGCGACCAGGTGTGCATATATTATGCACCACCCTTGAAACGAGTATCGGCCGGGACACGTTTTTTTTTTCTTCTCTTTTCCTTCGTGCGGATGTAATGGCTAATGGAAGCCCAGAAAGGTGTGGTGTAGCAGGCACGCTCGGAAAGTTCTGAAGAAAAAAAGAAGACTTTCCAATCGCCTATTTTATACCCATTGTTGATTCTCGCCTCACTGTAGCTCTTTCCTCCGCAGAGCGTTCGCTGATAGATTTCTATTTTTTATTACGTCGCCGTGACGCCGGCACGCGAATCGATATCGCGAGATGGCTTTGTATCCGTCAAAAAGATGACACTCATTATTTACTATCCGTGCCATCATCGTGCCAGCGGGGTACCTTTAATAATGCCATCGAATGATTCTATGCGGCAAATTAATTGAATCACACCTATAAACTTCATTCGGGCGTAAAAATCGGATGCGACAAAAAGCACCGTCTGCTTAACAATTTCCTATATCGCCGGCAAGTTGATATATTTCTCCGTCGGGCCCTATGCAAACAACGGCTTACTGAACGTTCGTTCTACTGAAAGGTCCTCCAGCCTCGCTGCCACTTCTGCTGGAAGACCGCGACGACACATACAACTGCTAAAGGTGCTTGTAAGCCAGAACCTTGTGGACGTCCTATTTTTGCTTATATCAGCTCGCTCTGTCTTTGTTCTTGGTACCATGTTAGTGTCACAGTTACCAAAAGGGTTCAAGACAACAAGGAGTATTTTCGATTTTTCTAAACCGCGGAAAGTAAACACCACTCAGACCGTTATTTCGCGGAAGCCGGCGATATCGCTCGTTAAAAGCGAGGCTCTTAGATGGATGGATCGTCTTTTGATAAAAGTGAATACTTTTCTGGGGATTAAGGCATTAGAAAATCACTCAGACAACACGTCGAGAGTTTCTGGCAACACCAAGGAGAGAAAACGCTTTAGAAAATACGCTTATCTTGGGGTCATCCCCCTTTCAACGAATTTAATGCGAAACGGAAGATTTGCCGCATGTATGCCCAAAACGCTACACGTTTTAACGCAACCGCTGGATAACAGAAAACGTACCACCCATCTTTCACTCTATACCCTAAATGACAAATAACCATATCAGGTTGAATGTGCTGCTCTTGTCATTAGCCCCAAATTGACGCTAACGAGAGGCGACCAGCTACGCAATCTCCGTAGCTTTATTAGCAGTACATTATGTGAAAAATGTCTTTGTTGCATCGCATCTTAATAAACATGAGGGGCTTATTCCATTTACGGATGCCCACTTCTTGTTCATACCGCTATCATACGCACAATTGCTCCCGAACGAAAAAAGAATGAGTTGCGAGTACAAAAAATGACATCGTAAAAATACTTTGCTTCGTGCGTTTATACTCGGCCAATAGACAAAGAAGCAGAAAGAGGTAATTTGGGAATGACACAGGCAGCTACTCTAAATGCGGAGGGAAATTCGGGGGAACATAATACGCTACATTTATTTGGTGACTCAATCTGCAGTCGCCGCTCAGAAAGTATGACCGGGTAATATGTAGTCTCATACGGTTTCTTTTTTCGTTTCTTTTTGCTTTCTTTCCAGTTTCCTCGCGTGTCGTTTAGCAAGCACTTGAAGCCTTATAGCGAGAAACGTTAGCCGAGCGTTTCATGGCGACAACACGATAGTGTGGCTGTGCAGACGTGTCTTTTGTGTTCTTGTTAATCGTTGAAGGCGGATACATTAAATGAAAGAAAAGGGGTAACGAAACATTTATTAGCTCCATTGTCGTGCCATTTCCACATATTGCGGAGCACCAAAAGAAATTTATGACTACGGTGAATTATCCGGAGGGAGGAATTTTTTCGCTTACTCTTGTGCTTATAATTATTTATTTTTGTGCTTCTGCGACATGTTTCTCATGCTTTAAGTTGCCTATAGCGTCAGGGATTTATTTGCATATACCACATCGCTAATGCGCTCGATTCTGCTCTTTCTGGCGTGCAGCCTTTCTTCACGACTAAATAGCACCTTGCTTTTATCATGCTTTTCAAGAATGCCTTGTTAGCTCAGCCGGATGCTATTTTATTGCGTCTATACGCCTGCATTGCAATGACTAGGTATCACACAGGTTTTGCTGCATTCTTTCAACACCCAATTGTTCCAGATATATCGTGCCCATAAGAAACTTGAAAAATCCCTGAGCACTGGCAGACGATAGACCCTTTGCGCAAGATCCCTCCTACTGGCACAATCGTTCCTTCAGTCGCACTTTTTATGGTTTACAATGTTTTGATTTGCGATATTTTTGCCTAATCGACCAGAGCTATTGTGACAGTCTTTGCATGAAATGAACGAACGTTTCGATACTGTTTTCGCTCTTATCTTTGGAATTACACCTCGATTAGCGTGCGAATTCTCCCGCGCCGTCTATATAATACGTGGGTCTCTGCAACATGGTGCACTCCTTCACCGAAGATGAGCTGAACGCTTGGCATTCGGTATGTTTGCGGGAAACGTCGAGATGATCACTTGTTATTCTTTTTCCTCTCTTCTGGGACTTATGAGGTTCAGTCCCGGCAAATATATTGCGCAGTTGAATGCTGAGACCACGACCAGAGTTTAGCCATTTTCTGTCGACTGGATTGAGACTACAACGTGCCCGAAATATTGCCAATAGTAAAAAACAGATATATGCTCAAAGTGAATTGCGCACAACCGTCTCTTCTTATCCCTGGTCGGCTGCTATGAAAGAAGCAGTTTGTAGAATATATATTGGAAATAAAATGCACTAAAGTGTCAATGTGGTCGTGTTGGTTGAACACGATCCGGGAAAGACAGCACAGCTGGCACACGGAAAAAAAAGAAGAGTGGACACACAGAAGCGCTGTATGCTGGAATGTGCAGACAGGGTGGAGTATAACCGGTATTTATTCCACATTGTCGCATCATGCAGTGTTTGTTTTGGCGTGGTAATTTTTAACAAAAAAGCTTACATTGTCTCAATTTTCCTAATCGCGTACGCTCTTCGCCAAATGTTGAAAAGGCATGGTGCTGCTGCAGAGCCATAAATTATGCAACGCAGGAGTTTAGCGGGAAAAATCACGGTTGTTACTTAAGGGAGGGTAGCGAACGTTACGGTACATTGTAAGAAGGAGCTTTTTTTAAACCCTCAGGCAACAAATGCCGTGGTTCAAAAAATTTGAGCAAAAATTTACTGAATTGGAAACCGTGTATTACCGGTTATTTGACGTTTTTTTTAACGCAACTTAGGAAACGTAGAGCGATTACATATAACCAGCATGCATTCGATCTTAATCGAGTTGAAAAGCCGGCGCAGAATGAACTGGAAGATCTGATTATACTTATCTGAGAGAACTGCCGTACTACTTGCGTTCCAATTTATTCCCTGCATTGTGAATTTTCGAAGTGGTTGACGCCCTTTTCTTTTACGTGTTGTGGGGCGTGTACTATTGGTGCGAGCATGGCGCAGCGTGGCCGGAAAAGCGCACTTCACCCACTGCGCCGGGTTGTGTAGTTTCTGCCTACGACAACTGAGCGCTCCCGCTTCTGAGTGCCACGATCCCAGTTAAACTCGCACAACCTGCTGCTCCCATACCTTGTTGGGGAACCATTTTCCGAATATTACTTCATCATGCAGAATGACAACTCGCCGATAAAGAAGTCGAAAAAAGTTGCTGCGTTGCTAGATAGTCGTGACGTGGCAGTCCTCGAATGGCCTCCACAGTCGCCTGACCTCAATGTCGTAGAAAATGTCTGAGGTAACATGATTTTTCTGGCCTACCGACAGCTCCATGCCCTATCAGCGGACGCGCTGTGGGCCATTGTCCAGGCGGAGTGGGAGCGGCTTAGGTCAAACAACAACTGCTGTCGGTCCTGCAGAACAGAATGCAGGCTGTGCCGAACACTGTGGGGAACCCACCTGCTACTGAACTTAGAGTACTTCCAGAAGTGCACCCCACACGCGAAATAGACTTCGCACCAGTAAAGCCTCAGTGGTCCTCAGCAGCAATAAAATTCTTGTCGCTAGTTGGCAGCTGTAGTTGGGATTCTTTACGCTTTTTGCCTATGCATTGCGCTACATTCCACCTTACACGAGAAAGATCTATGGTGGTGGAAAACCTGCAACGGAGACCAGGAGATTGACTGACCCATTACAAGGCGTTTCAGCACAGTAGTTAATACATCGTCGTTCAGCCTGCTTAATAATGAACGCAGTGCCTTACATATAAACGAACACTTGCGTTGTGGACTGAACACATTCTGATTTTTTTTTCCTAATTACGACATTTGTTATCCGTTTCAATGGGTTCATTGGTCCAATTTGAATAGCAGCGAGTAATCCGTGAGCGCCTTCGAGCTAGAAAAAGGCAAAAGAAAAGCGAGCCAGACGTCGTATCGGGGCATGCGGCCATCTCGTTTAGAGAGCAGATGCAGAAAATAAAGCTTTACTCCGTGACCCTCTTTACTTCCACAGTGCCGTCAAGTCCTGAGAATGCCCCGCCGCGGTGGCTCAGTGGTTAGGGTGTTTGGCTATACTGAACCGGGAGACCCGGGTTCGATTCCGGTAGCAGGTGCCGCATTTCAATAGATAGGATACACAGGAACGCGCGTTTGCTGCGGGATGTCAATGCACGTTAAAGAGCTTCGGGGGATCTTCCGGAGCCCTCCTCTACAGCGTCTTCATAACCAGAGCCGTTTTGCGGCGTTAAACCCCTTAAGCCTAACCAAACCAGTCCTGAAAGGCTTGCAACACTACATGCATTTAACTGGGATCATGGCACTGGAAAGACACAGCGCTCAGTTGTCTTACGCAGAAACTACACAGCGCGCCACAGTGAGTGAAGTGCGCTTTCCCCCAATGCGGTCGCGGCGCGATAAGACGCTACAAGCTTGCTGAGAGTTAGGCGTGCTTCACAGCAAAGCAAACACGGCGGGCTCCGAGCTTTAGCAGACGACACGAAGCCCCGCCTCCGAGCCCCTGCGCGCCTGCGCACGGCCTCCGCGATCGGCGTCCGGCGGAGGCCGTGGCCTGAGCCCGGCCATGGGCCTGCGCCGCTTAGCTTCGATGCACGCCGCGGCTTTTGCGCTGGCGCTGCGCGGAGCACGGCCACGCTGCGCCGTGTTCTAACCAAGAGTAGACGACCCTGTACACGGTGTGTCTACTGTCTTACCAGAGTCCTTAAATGCCTTTCTGGTCATGAAACTTCGCCGTCATGCTATGGGAGAGCTTTGTTCGCTGCCACGCCATGGCGCTGGTGTTGATCGGGGGGCAGCCGGGGGCGTGGTCAGAGCGCGTTTGGCAGGGAACGGACCATTGTACGTACCATTGGCGTATTGCGTATTGGCGTATTGGCGTATTGCACGTACCGTTGGCGTACCATTGCATGCCACCTTGAGGAGGACTCCTGTGGACACAAAGCAAAAGTCGGGCTACATTAGAGCAGCTTTTCCCCAATTTTCTACACCACAATGTGTTGTTACCAAGTTGTTATTTAGTCTGTCTGTGAGTGGTCAAACTGCTTTGTGGTCAAACAAAGCGAACTCCAAGCCAGCAGTGTTCGTCTCACAGGATGCAGGATCCTGACACCACAGATCGGACTGCTTCCCGTGTCTGACATAAGACCAATGACACCAAAGGGCATAATTCCTTTTAATACCAACCACTTATAGAATGCTTGCAGCATTACGTGGATGCTGCTAGAGGATTTCGAATGCCTGTCACGTGCAAGCATTTACTTCAAGTCATAAAAACTTCCACACCGCTTTGGGCTGAAGGGATACAGAAGTACCAATGGCACCCCTGGCTTTTATCCCACTTTGCTGGTAGGTTTTTTAGGCTCTCTGTTTGAAACAACTTACTATCCTACGT
Source organism: Haemaphysalis longicornis (assembly GCF_048455015.1). NCBI lineage: Eukaryota > Metazoa > Arthropoda > Arachnida > Ixodida > Ixodidae > Haemaphysalis > Haemaphysalis longicornis. Next base: position 366,106,137 of record NW_027526203.1, on the reverse strand, counting down.
AACAAAAAAAGTTGCAACTCTTGAGTTCAAAACGCACAGGGTGGGACTTGGAGGGCAAAGCTGGTGCGTTTTGATGCTACAAGCGTTAGGAGAGTAATACTGACCCTCAATGAGTCTTTCAGGAAAGTGCGAGATACGTAAGTATGATAGAAAAAAAGATAAAAGAAGATAAAAAAGAAAAAAAGAAAAATTAAGATGAAATAGACGCTCGCCGCCTTATCAGCAGTGTGCTCTCGCTTTACGTGTCGTGGGCCGCTCAAATGGACTTATCATTTTGTCAGTGGCGAAAAAATGTGGTGCGAACGGGCATGCTGCTACTGCGTTTTTGCATGCCGGTCTGGCTGCAGAGCAACGGCGGCCGCCCGATGCCCTCCGATCTGCGGTTGCGCCCCTCGCGGTAGCCTTTGTCCCCGTACAAAACTTGGCCGGGAGTTTCATGACCAGAGAAGCATTGAAGGACTCTGGTCTTACTGTCGGCCTGCACATGCCCCCCCCCCCCCCCCCCCCCCCCGCCGGCGGATTGGGCTGTGTCGGTCGGTTTCGGCGGTCCTGCTTTGGTCCGTCGCAATGGCAGGAGTCAGTGGTGTGCCAGGCCCACTGTATTGGGTATTCAACGCCCGTGGGAGCTTGAGCAACTCCCAAGGCACTCTGAGGGCAAGTGCCTTCCAAGGACACCGATGCGTGATGCGGACGCAGGCCCGGACAGCTTGGGTGGCTACCGAGGTTGGGGCTTGGAATGGTAATTCGATCAAAATTTGCGGTCGCAAATTTCTGTGGATCAACTATGATTCTCTTTGGCCGGGGGCGGCAACGCGCTCCTGTAATCCAGTGTGGGTGGAGGCCGGGGGGTCAATGTTGCGAAGTGCAACTGCACTCAAGCGGTACAGTTTGTGTTATAGTGGCGCACGGTTGCTGAAGCAATGTGAGCGCTACTATGAGGCCGGGGGAGTTGCGAGCCCCTGTAACCGCAGCTAGGAAGGGGCCGATAAACACGAACCGATCTGCTCGCCGAGGGAGGTGACGAGCCCTTGTAACCCAAGTCATAGGGGTATATGCGGTACAGTTCGTTTTATCGTGCCATGCTGAAGCATGGGTACACACAATGAGGCCGGGGGTGTAGCGAACCTCTGTAACCGGAGCATGGAAGGGGCCTTTAATGCGAGCGGGTCTGCTGACCGAGGGAACTTGATGAGCCCTTGTAACGTTCCGTCTTGGGGGCGAGAGTGCGGAGCTACTGGGAGTTCCTCAGAGGATCCCGTGTATTTCGAAAGATGGTATTTGTGGAGCAACTATGACTCTCTTGGCTAGGGGAAGTAGCGAGCCCCTGTAATCCAGTGAGGGAGGAGGCCAAAGGCTGGGGGTGGTAACGCGCCCCTGTAATCCAGCGTGAGAGGAAGCCAGCGGGTCAATGTTGCGAAGTAATCACTGCGCTCAAGCGGTACAGTTCGCACGTAGTGTTGGCGTACCAATGGGTAAACCACTACCAAGCCGGGGGCGTGCACACCCCTGTAACCATAGCTTAGGGGTCGTTCGGTTGAACTTGCGAGCTGGTCTGCAGGCCGGGGGTTGTGACAAACCCTTGTAACCTACTGTCACAGGGGCCAGAGCGTGGAAGTACGATAATTCCACAGGACC